>NC_091286.1:24614759-24914759 GCF_032444005.1 Ranitomeya imitator | reverse complement strand
TATATTCTTGTACATAGGGGCAGTATTATAGTAGTTATATTCTTGTACATAGGAGGCAGTATTATAGTAGTTATATTCTTGTATATAGGGGCAGTATTATAGTAGTTATATTCTTGTATATAGGGGCAGTATTATAGTAGTTATATTCTTGTATATAGGGGCAGTATTATAGTAGTTATATTCTTGTACATAGGGGCAGTATTATAGTAGTTATATTCTTGTACATAGGAGCAGTATTATAGTAGTTATATTCTTGTACATAGGAGCAGTATTATAGTAGTTATATTCTTGTACATAGGGGCAGTATTATAGTAGTTATATTCTTGTACATAGGAGGCAGTATTATAGTAGTTATATTCTTGTATATAGGGGCAGTATTATAGTAGTTATATTCTTGTATATAGGGGCAGTATTATAGTAGTTATATTCTTGTATATAGGGGCAGTATTATAGTAGTTATATTCTCGTATATAGGGGCAGTATTATAGTAGTTATATTCTCGTACATAGGGGCAGTATTATAGTAGTTATATTCATGTACATAGGAGCAGCATTGTAGTAGTTATACTCTCGTACATAGGAGAGGTATTATAGTAGTTATATTCTTGCACATAGGAGGCCGTATTATAGTAGTTCTATTCTTGTACATAGGAGCAGTATTATAGTAGTTATATTCTTGTACATGGGAGCAGTATTATAGTAGTTATATTCTGGTACATAGGAGCAGTATTATAGTAGTTATATTCTTGTACATAGGAGCTGTATTATAGTAGTTATATTCTTGTACATAGGAGCTGTATTATAGTAGTTATATTCTTGTACATAGGAGCAGTATTATAGTAGTTATATTCATGTACATAGGAGCAGTATTATAGTAGTTATATTCTTGTACATAGGGGCAGTATTATAGTAGTTATATTCTTGTACATAGGAGGCAGTATTATAGTAGTTATATTCTTGTATATAGGGGCAGTATTATAGTAGTTATATTCTTGTATATAGGGGCAGTATTATAGTAGTTATATTCTTGTACATAGGAGGCAGTATTATAGTAGTTATATTCTTGTATATAGGGGCAGTATTATAGTAGTTATATTCATGTACATAGGAGCAGCATTGTAGTAGTTATACTCTCGTACATAGGAGAGGTATTATAGTAGTTATATTCTTGCACATAGGAGGCCGTATTATAGTAGTTCTATTCTTGTACATAGGAGCAGTATTATAGTAGTTATATTCTTGTACATGGGAGCAGTATTATAGTAGTTATATTCTTGTATATAGGGGCAGTATTATAGTAGTTATATTCTTGTATATAGGGGCAGTATTATAGTAGTTATATTCTTGTATATAGGGGCAGTATTATAGTAGTTATATTCTTGTATATAGGAGCAGCATTGTAGTAGTTATATTCATGTACATAGGAGCAGTATTATAGTAGTTATATTCTTGTACATAGGGTCAGTATAATAGTAGTTATATTCATGTACATAGGAGCAGTATTATAGTAGTTATATTCTTGTACATAGGAGCAGTATTATAGTAGTTATATTCTTGTATATAGGGGCAGTATTATAGTAGTTATATTCTTGTATATAGGGGCAGTATTGTAGTAGTTATATTCTTGTACATAGGGTCAGTATTATAGTTGTTATATTCATGTACATAGGAGCAGTATTATAGTAGTTATATTCTTGTACATAGGAGCAGTATTATAGTAGTTATATTCTTGTATATAGGGGCAGTATTATAGTAGTTATATTCTTGTATATAGGGGCAGTATTGTAGTAGTTATATTCTTGTACATAGGGTCAGTATTATAGTTGTTATATTCATGTACATAGGAGCAGTATTATAGTAGTTATATTCTTGTGCATAGGGGGCAGTATTATAGTAGTTATATTCTTGTTCATAGGGGCAGTATTATAGTAGTTATATTCCTGTACATAGGAGCAGTATTATAGTAGTTATATTCTTGTACATAGGGGCAGTGTTATAGTAGTTATATTCTTGTGCATAGGGGGCAGTATTATAGTAGTTATATTCTTGTACATAGGGGCAGTATTATAGTAGTTATATTCTTGTACATAGGAGCAGTATTATAGTAGTTATATTCTTGTACATAGGAGCAGTATTATAGTAGTTATATTCTTGTACATAGGAGCAGTTTTATAGTAGTTATATTCTTGTACATAGGGGCAGTATTATAGTAGTTATATTCTTGTGCATAGGGGGCAGTATTATAGTAGTTATATTCTTGTATATAGGGGGCAGTAGTATATTAGAGAGTTCTATAGTTTGTGAGGTGAATTCCAGTAGTTCTGAAAGTTGGTGAGTTGCATCTGGGGTCTATATTTGCTTGCTAAATTGGCAATTTTATATTGGCAATAGAAATCGCAATCTACACTGATCCCACAACATAACTGATTGACAAATTGAACAACCTCTTTACTATTCTTCGTCCAGTGATGTTTTGGCTTAAGGATCTCCATGTTCTGACTGCTGACGTCCCCGATGGAAAAAGTTGTGCAGGACTGTTCTAAACTATAAAGCTCTATGGAATTATTTTGTACATTTTGCAATTAGGTAATTACAAAAATAGTATTTTTGAAGTGAATCCAGCCTTTATAGGGAACACGTTAGGTTTTTGCGGTGGTTCATAACGTGTTTACATTAATGCGTATAAAGTTATAATATAATTACTGTTTCGCTAAGTTTCCATCATCTAAACAAATTAAAAAACCCGTCCGCGGTGAAACGCTCCACCTGGCAGGGAGTGTCAGTTTCCAATTAGAAAGCGCTCACTTTCCCCTGAGCTCGACTTGGGAGGTGATGTTTAGTCCGCAGGGAAACCAGCAACATCAAAACATGAAACCACAAGTGATCTCCAAAAGGGGATTCCAGGAGAGGAGCCCAAACATTTTTTTTTAGGTAAAATGACATGTTTTTTTTACACCTAATCCCTGTTTTTTTTCCAGTCCAGGAAACAATTTAGAACTTTAATTTTAGCTAAATAAGTGAATGTAAAACAGAAATGTAATTTTGTCCTACAACTGAGGAGGACAGACGTTACTGAAGCTGAGGCCAACAGCAGTAGTGTTTGTGTCTCTCAAATGTCTAAAAAGGGATGTTCTCCTGCACCAAAGGAAAGCAGTTAAAACTTAGCCTTTAATCATATCAAATAAAAACACTGGGAGAATATGCAATTTTTACGCGTTTCGGGTAGAAAGACCCTTAATGATTACAGTGTATTCTGTCTCTAGTGTTCTCAATTAGTAAAGGTACCGTCACATTAAGCGATGCTGCAGCGATATAGACAACGATGCCGATCGCTGCAGCGTCGCTGTTTCGTCGCTGGAGAGCTGTCACACAGACCGCTCTCCAGCGACCAACGATGCCGAAGTCCCCTGGTAACCAGGGTAAACATCCGGTTACTAAGTGCAGGGCCGCGCTTAGTAACCCGATGTTTACCCTGGTTACCATTGTAAATGTAAAAAAAAAAAACTACATACTTACATTCCGGTGTCTGTCGCGTCCCCCGCCTTCAGCTTCCTTGCACTGTGTAAGCGCCGGCCATAAAGCAGAGCGGTGACGTCACCGCTTTGCTCCGCTTTACGGCCGGCCGGCGCTGACAGGAAAGCTGACGGCGAGGGACGCGACAGACACCGGAATGTAAGTATGTAGTGTTTGTTTTTTTTTACATTTACAATGGTAACCAGTGGCCCTGCGCTTAGTAACCCGATGTTTACCCTGGTTACAAGACATCGCTGAATCGGCGTCACACACGCCGATTCAGCTATGTCAACGGGTGATCCAGCGACGAAATAAAGTTCTGGCCTTCTAGCTCCGACCAACGACATCACAGCAGGATCCAGATCGCTGCTGCGTGTCAAACACAACGATATCGCTATCCAGGACGCTGCAACGTCACGGATCGCTATCGTTATCGTTCTAAAGTCGCTCAGTGTGAAGGTACCTTAAGAATTGCTGCTTGATGAAAGCTCTAACTTATTGGACCAGTCCCAAATTGTGACTTGTGACCAGAAATGTTCAGAGACTTCCGTTTGGCCAATGAGGTGGCGTTTAATACAAGCAAAGTGAGATCCAAGCCAGTTTCCACACATCCAAAATTCATGGTGCGACTGCTGACCTTGATGTCCAGGCTGGCCTTAGGTCTTCTGACCCAAACTCAACAGCCTCAGACACATATGAAGCTGGTAAATTCGGGTCAGGAGAATTGCGGCCAGGCTAGACATCGACCTCTATACTACCAGACAATTTTTCCATAATTTCAAAATTCCTGGTGGTTTTTCAAAAGGTTAAGGGTATGTTCACACGTTCAGGATTTCCATCCTTTTTTTTTCAGGACAGTTTTTTTAAAAAACTGCAGCTCTTGGCAGAAAGCGCAGGTCCTTTTTTTGGTCCTTTTTTTGTCCTTTTTTGATGCGTTTTTTGATGCGTTTTTTGATGCGTTTTTTTATCCTTTTTTTATGCAGTTTTCTATGCAGAGACTGTGTGTTTCCTAGGAAGCTTTTTAGGGCTAAAATGGCTGAAAATACCCTAACCCTACCCCTAAACCTACCCCTAACCCTACCCCTAACCCTACCCCTACCCCTAACCCTACCCCTAACCCTAACCCTACCCCTAACCCTAACCCTAACCCTACCCCTACCCCTACCCCTATTCTAACCTTAGTGAAAAAAAAAAAAAAATTCTTAATTTTTTTATTGTCCCTACCAATGGGGGTGACAAAGTGGGGGGGGGGTGTCATTTACTATTTTTTTATTTTGATCACTGAGATAGGTTATATCTCAGTGATCAAAATGCACTTTGGAGCGAATCTGCCGGCCGGCAGATTCGGCGGGCGCACTGCGTATGCGCCCGCCATTTTGCAAGATGGCGGCGCCCAGGGAGAAGACGGCCGGACGGACACCGGGACGCCGGGTAAGTATAAGGGGGGGAGATTAGGGCACGGGGGGGGGGCATCGGAGCACTGGGGGGGGCATCGGAGCACGGGGGGGGGGGCATCGGAGCACGGGGGGGCAGCCACACTCCGCCCACGCACTTCCGCCCGCTCCCCCGCACTTCCTGCTGCAGCGGTTCTGCACATCAAATCGCAGTAAAACCCGCAGATATATTTTTGATCTGCGGGTTTTACTGCGATTTTGACCTCACAATGGAGGTCTATGGGTGCAGAACCGCTGCGGTTCAGGAAAAAGAAGTGACATGCTCCTTCTTTTTTGCCGCAGCTATTCTGCGCGGCTTTTTAAACGAAATTCCGGATCATGTGCACAGCAGTGACTGTTTTCCATAGGGTTACATTGTTATGTACCCTGCATGGAAAACAGCTGCGGAACCGCAGCGGCAAAACCGCTGCGGTTCCGCAGTAAAAAACGCACTGTGTGAACATGGCCTAATTGTAAATTCCCTGGTAGTCTTGAGTAATATAAAGGTTATTTGTAAAGTCCCTGTTGGACTACTGTAGTGGAAGGGTTAATTGTCCATTCTCCCCTGGTATAATTTTGTGACAAAGTAAATTGTAAACTCTTTGGTTGTCTAGTGTAATGAAAGGGTTATTTGTCCCTGATGGTCTAGTCCCTGGTGGTTTAGTATCGAAACAGTAAATTGTCAATTCGCCAGAGATTTAATATTACTAAGGGGTTAATGTTATATTCCAGGGTGGTCCAGTGTCGTTAAAGAGTAATCTGTCAATTCTCCAGTGGTCTAAGAAAGGGTTACAATTACATACCCTAGTGCTCTGCTTTAGCGAAAGGCTTTATTGTAATTTCCATTGTTTTTTTAAGCAGTGAAAGGGTTAATTTAACATTTTCCGGTGGTCTAACCGGGAGAAAGGGTTAATTTTCAATTATCTGGGTTAAATATATGTTCCCTGGTGGTCGTAGGCAGTATAGGTGCTAATTTTACAGTCCTTGGTGAAATGATTGATTTTAAATTATCTGCTAGTTTGACATAGTTAAAGAATGAACTATAATTTCCCTGGTGGTCTAGTGTAGTGTAAAGATTATCGTTAACACCCCAGCTTATGTATTGTAGTGAAAGAGTTATTTGTCCATTCTATCCAGGTTTAAGTGGTGAAAATATTAATTGTAATCCCCCTGGACCTCTAGCCTTGTGAAAGGTTTAATTGTGAAATTCCTGGAGGTCTAGTGTAGTGAAAAGGTAAATTTTCAATTCCCTGGTGGTCTTAGGCTGTGAAGGGATTAATTGTATGTTACCTTTCTGGCATAGCATTGTAAAGTATTCCACTCTTACAGGATACTGAAGGCTGCAGCCAATCAGCGGACCATTGATTGGCTGCAGCAGTCATGTGACAATCAATATTATGTTGCATGACTACTGGAAGATGCAGCACAAGCAACGGTCCTGAATGTAAGTTGATTTTTTAAAATACGGAATAGGCCGGATGGTCTGCCATTTGGATTTTGGAGCTTGGCTTTTCATTAGTGGTTACTTTGTGGTTTTATTAGTAGATAAGCTCATTATGTGGGGTTTATATAAGTTGTGTGGAGACCAGTATAATATAATACGGTGATGTAACAAAAGGATGAATGATTGCATGACATATCAGCGTCACCCTGATAAGTGGTGCGCCGCAATTTTTTTGGTTTTGATTTTTGGTTTTACAGCATTCACGATAAGTTATGAAACTCCAGCAACCATAAGACGCAAGAAAGACAAACAGTAATATTTGTAATTTTGGCATGAACTTTTTCCAATAATTTTTGTGCCCAGTGATCTGTATATTCATACCTCTTGTGATGCTAGTCACTATTCACTGACATAGGGTATACGTGAGTTCCGTGACCTGGAAAAAATTACCCCAACCCCCTTAAACAGATCTCTTAACAATCTAAAGAATAAACTTCTAACGTACTCAAAACAGCAGACGGAGACATATGTTGGATTTAATTGGCCACAGCAGCCATTTTATTAAATAAAAGATAACAGAACTTTTATGACAACCCAGAATAGGAGGGGCGGTCCTCGAAGCCCCAAAGTTATAAAAAACTCAGTATCCCAAAAACTCCACAATGTTCAGCCCAGGATGAGTCTTACCCCCAGCCGTAAAGCACCAGCTCAGGGATAGATAACAACCAATCCTGGTCCACCGAACCCACCCCCATGCCAGGGGTCCATAAATCCACCTCACGCGGAATAACCGTACCGCGCCTTGTTAAATTCTCTCATGGGGTGTCCAGGACCTCTCAAGATCCCCACCCCATTGAACCACGATTTACCATTTCCACCGACTTCGAGGACCTCCACCCCCGCCAACTGCCGTGACAATACCCTGACAGCATTCACATAACAAAATAAATACATTTAGACGCCTCTTAAAACTCCAAAAGCCCACATATGCCGACTTCACCCCCCCCATTACCCTAACCAAAAAAGGGAGGGTGGGCGGGAGATTCCTCACTTGTCACGCAGGCACCTAAAATGGATGCCTGCGTGAGGAGCGTGCCCCTTTTTATGTGCCCCCTCCCCACAGTCCCCTAGTTCCACCCCTTATTTTCAAAAAATGCCCCTAAAGCCACCCCTCAAGTTCCCAGTTAACCCCTTACCACCGTATCCCTTCTAACTGCTCCAGCTCCCCAGGTCCCACGTAACCCCGTCATGGCGGCCTCCCTTTACGTGCCGTGGGCCCCCAGTACGGCCTTTCTTGACATAGGGTATATGTGAGTTCCGTGACCTGGAAAAAATTACCCCAACCCCCTTAAACAGATCTCTTAACAATCTAAAGAATAAACTTCTAACGTACTCAAAACAGCAGACGGAGACATATGTTGGATTTAATTGGCCGCAGCAGCCATTTTATTAAATAAAAGATAACAGAACTTTTATGACAACCCAGAATAGGAGGGGCGGTCCTCGAAGCCCCAAAGTTATAAAAAACTCAGTATCCCAAAAACTCCACAATGTTCAGCCCAGGATGAGTCTTACCCCCAGCCGTAAAGCACCAGCTCAGGGATAGATAACAACCAATCCTGGTCCACCGAACCCACCCCCATGCCAGGGGTCCATAAATCCACCTCACGCGGAATAACCGTACCGCGCCTTGTTAAATTCTCTCATGGGGTGTCCAGGACCTCTCAAGATCCCCACCCCATTGAACCACGATTTACCATTTCCACCGACTTCGAGGACCTCCACCCCCGCCACGAACATGAATGGCCTGACACCTTAGCCATTCATGTCCCTCCACACCTTCAAGCTTAATTCAATGCCACTACGGATAGCCAAACACCACATATCATTACCCACCGCGTTCAGGTGCACGCCATCAGCTCTCCAGTAAGCTCCTTGACCCGATTCCAAGTCCACATGTCTCACGGCCAACGCGCCATTCCTCACCATAAACCGAGATATGGCCCTGTTTATTTTAATCCGGGCCCTGTTCACCCCCTCGTGTGATCTAGCACCTCTCCATCTTTTACGGGGAATGATGTCGGACCACACCAACAACACTTTTGGAAACATGACCCAGAACCTCAGGATATCGAATTTGATATCCTTAATCAGCTCCCTACAAGACCGTTTAGCCAAATCATTCCCCCCTAAATGTATCACCACGATCTCCGGCACTCTATCCAGTCTAACAAAACGATGAAATTCAGGTAACCATTCCTTCCACACCATCCCCCTTTTACCGATCCATCGTAAAGTCACTGTCTCTCGAGAAAGACCCAACTGACGACCGTCCGGACGAACCGCAGCACGCAACGCAGCCCATACAACATACGAATGCCCCATGATCCAGACGAGCATCGGATCAGGCCCTGCAACACAGAAAGAAAGGCAACAAACAATTAACTTAACACAGCTTCTAACTCACAATAGGTTTGGGCGAACATACGACTGGAATCTTGAAGATTCCCACCTCCCAATTCTCCGAACCACATCCTCACCAAGGCCCCACCTAGCGGCCTCAGTCGCTGCCCCGATCCTGAAGGAGTGACCACTATATTGTGTTGCAGGTAAGCCCGCTGCCGCCAAACATTTCCTAAAAACAGAAATAAACTGAAAACGGGACAAGAAAGACCCATTTTCGTGCACCAAGAATGTCTCGTCTAACACCCCGCCCTTTGCCATGTACTTCTTCACGGATGCCACCGGGCACACCGGGGATCCTTCAACATTGAACAACACCACTTTGCACCCTTTCCCATACATGTCCGTTTTGGAAGCCTTAATAAACACTACCACCTTATTCCCTTCGACATCCACGTTTTCTCTTAACAAAATACCTTTTTTACTAACGGACGGGCTAACCAACTCACCTAACCGAAATGCCCCAAAGAAGGCCAAAGAAAAGGCTGCACAGAACAGAACCACTTCCCATTCGGAAAAACACACCTCTTGCAACTTCCGCTCAATGGCTGAGGGCACCTCATAAGATACGGGTCGGCGACCGTCCGAAGCCTTCCAGCCTTTCTTCCAACCCCGAACAACTTGCCGAACCAAGAAGGATTTCGTTATATCCTTACCCCCCCTCCATTTAAGGTTGAAGGCTAGCCCCGCCAGAAACTTATTCAAACGTGTCACAGACCAACCTGCCTCCCAATGATGACCTAAGAACAACAACAAACCATACTCCTCCTCCATATCCTGGTCCATACTTGACATCCAGGATTCCCACAAGCTCCAAGCCTGATTATAATGAGACCAAGATGAATCCGCGAGCGATTTGGTAAATAACTCTGTTACGGCCCTCGCGGCAGGTTCCACAACTCCACTGGACAATCCCGGCCCGCGCTCTCCGCCTGTGGTGCCAAATCCCGGAAAAGCTGCCACTGAAATTGAGAAAGAGCAACAACTATTGGATCAGGCGCTGACAAGCTAACTTCAGATACAATCCATAAGTTAAACTTAAGACCCAGGAAAACCAAGTGCTGCAAGACCTTCACTACTGCAGGCGTAGCCGCTGACAACGAGTTTACCGCCGTCACCGTTCCAACATGCTCACAATGAAAAGAAATCTTCAAATTCCTCAATTTGTCACCCCACAGGGCCAACGCAACTACCCTGGGGAACAAATGCAACAGTAGCCGGTTGTTTGTTAACCCCTCCTCCTTCCATTCTTCCGGCCAAGCCGCTGCTGACCAGCTACCATGAAAAAAGACCAAAGCCACTCATTTCAACGACATGCACCAAAATGCCCAAGGAGGTAGCATCTGCCACCGGCTGAATCCACAGAGATCTGCCATTATACTCGTCCAGAAAATCCGCCCACATCTTCAAATCGTCCCGAAACTCTTTCTTTATCCTGATGAAATGCAAAGGGGACTTTACCCCTACTGTTGCCAAGGATAGGCGGCGGCAGAACGCTCGACCCATCGGCATGATCCTACATGCAAAGTTCAGTTTCCCTAACAACGATTGCAAACTGTGCAAATTTATCTTCTTCAAACCAATCGTATTAACCACATCTTGGCGCAACGCGGTAACCTTGTCTGCAGGTAGCCTACATTCCATTGCTACCGTGTCGATTTCAATGCCTAGGAAGCTCAACACTGTCACCGGACCAACTGTTTTATCCTCCGCCAAAGGCACCCCGAAGTTTTTTGTCACACTCTCCATTGTATGCAACAAAATCGAACAATCTGCTGATTCCGCTGGCCCTATAAACAGAAAGTCATCCAGATAGTGCGAACATGAGCGTATCCCAGACACATCTTTCACCACCCATTCTAGGAACGTGCTGAAGGCCTCAAAGTAAGCACATGAAATCGAGCAACCCATGGGAAGACAACGATCAACAAAGAAGCCGCCATCCCAAAAACAACCCAATAAATGCAAACTGTCAGGATGAACTGGCAACAAACGAAAGGCCGCTTCGATGTCGGTCTTAGCCAGCTTAGCCCCCTTTCCGCATGCTCTAACCCACTCCATCGCTGAATCGAATGATAAGTACGACACCGAACTCAACTCGGGATCAATACCATCATTAACCGAAGATCCCTTCGGAAATGACAGGTGATGGATTAACCTAAATTTATTAGGTTCTTTCTTAGGGACCACGCCAAGAGGTGACACCCTCAGATTTGCAATCGGAGGGGCGACAAACGGGCCTGCCATTCTTCCCAGAGCAACTTCCTTATTCAACTTCTCCGACACGACCTCCGGGAATTGTAACGCCGATTTCAAATTTTTTCTTTTTAAACTAACATCCTGCTCAACATAAGGGATTTTTAAATCCTCCTTAAAACCGTCGCGCAATAAAACTGCAGCTGACCTATCAGGGTATCTACTTAGAAAGGCCTCCATCACGACCCACTGCACCGGAGTCACCCCTTTTGTCAGCTGAATCTCCAACTTTTTGCCTGTTACCCCTGAAACATTTTGAAGCCCTATGCACCCCCCCGCAGGTTGAACACTCGTGCCTATATTTACACTTGCTCCCGAATCTGCATATGCCATCATTGAAGGCGAAACACAGTCCCTTCTGCAAAGCCGCCGAGTGTCCTGACTGCCCTGAACTCCCGGCGCCCCCGTGAAAAGGCTGGCTAGTCTGACCTAAACGGGACGGGACCATAACTCTCATCCACAACGCTATGTCCTTGTGATCCCACCTGATACTTGGCCTAAAAGCCTTACGCTGACGAAACTGTTCGTCATAGCGTAACCAACCCTGTCCCCCATAGGTCCTGTAAGCCTCCCCTATGGCATCTAAGTAACAAATTAATGCCGAGCAATTTTCCGGGGCCTTCTCCCCGATTACGCTAGCCATAATAGCGAAAGCTTGCAGCCAATTTGAAAATGATCTGGGAATCAGCCTATATCTCCGTTTCTCCTCATCTTCTTTTTTAGAGTCCTCCCTTCTAGGTCTATCCCCTCATCTTCTTTTTTAGAGTCCTCCCTTCTAGGTCTATCCAAATTAAATCTCTCTAGGGGTAAAAGAGAAAATATTTCTATGTACTCCCCTTTCCAGATTTTTTCCCTAACCTCTTGTTTTAAATGTGCCCCTAACGGGCCCTCGAAGCAGACATAGACCTCCCCCCTAGCCGCATCGTCTAGTTGCGGTACATCCTCCTTTTCCTTATCCTGCAAAGCTCCCTCACCTGGTGCATCAATTCCTGACCCAGGCCCTGGTGCTGTTCCGTCCTTCTCCCTTGATGAGCTCCCCGTGTCTGCCGCAGGACCCGCACTGCTGGATGTACCCGTAACTTCAGACAACTGTCTAGACCCCTCAAACGACCCCGTATTTCCCAACCAAGCAGCTGACGGCAAAGACCCCCTGCTAAGACCGGACCCCCACAAGCCCGCTAGCTCCCCTAAACCTCTAAGGATTAAACCCATACCCCCGCTAGCAACTCCCGAAGTAATGTCACTATTCCTAGCTTCAGGGGAAACTATGCCTGGCAAATTAAAGATAGGGAAAATGTTCTCACCTAGCTGCCTGGGTGCTGTGAGCCCAGCAGCCGAAGATCCAGCTCCCAGCCGAAGGTGTCCTGCATCCCGACCGGCTTGATCCGCGATGTTGCCCGCCGAACTCCTGACGGCCGTATCCGTGTCCTGGCGACTCGGTGATGCCGTCGACTGCCCTGGTGCTGCGGAAAGGGAAAAGGCCGAGCCAGCATCCTGCCGCCCGATGGAAGATGTGCGGCTCCTTGCCACGGATACGTCCCCGGCACTGCGTACCGAAGCGACGGAATGTCGCCTGCCGGAATCCGGAAAATTTCCGCCACCACCAGCAGAGGACGCAGATCCAGGAAAGTTCCGGCCATCACCAGCAGAGGGCGCAGATCCAGGAAAATCCCGGCCATCACCAGCAGAGGGCGCAGCTGCAGGAAAATCCCGGCCAACACCAGCAGAGGGCGCAGAACTTGCAATATCCAGGCCACCACCAGCAGAGGGCGCTGCTGCGTTGAAGACTCCAGAGGCCGCACGCTGATGCCAGGGCCAGCCGACTGCCGCCCGCATAATCCTCGGCGCTGAGGGGCCACCGCACCTGACCCCCGTCTCCTCGGCTGTCGCTGCCTCCCACGCTGAGCGGCGCCAGCGGGCATGCTGGCGGCCGCCGTACCGGCTCCTGCTCCTGCCGCCCCACGTCGCCCGGACACTGAAGGAGGGGAGGAAGGATCCACCCCCCGTTGTAGGCCCCGCCGCACTGGAGGATTCCTCCCGGCGCCGCGCTGTGAGGTGGAGGGAACAGCGCTGCTTACCGGAGGGTCCGCAGAGGGGCTCCTATTTCGGCGCCGGGCCCTGGGGATGATGTCCGGGCTTAGGCGCGCCGGAGGCCTAGTCCTCCGCGGCCGGCGCCCGTCCTGCGGTGCCTGCGATGGTGCTCCCGATGTCCCCTGGAGAAGGCTGTTAACGGATGCATTCAGCCAATCTGTCCCCTGGGAGCTGGCTGCCGTCCGGAGACGCTGGAGGATCGCTTCAACGTCCATTCTGGTAAGTGTGACAGAGATTCCTCACTTGTCACGCAGGCACCTAAAATGGATGCCTACGTGAGGAGCGTGCCCCTTTTTATGTGCCCCCTCCCCACAGTCCCCTAGTTCCACCCCTTATTTTCAAAAAATGCCCCTAAAGCCACCCCTCAAGTTCCCAGTTAACCCCTTACCACCGTATCCCTTCTAACTGCTCCAGCTCCCCAGGTCCCACGTAACCCCGTCATGGCGGCCTCCCTTTACGTGCCGTGGGCCCCCAGTACGGCCTTTCTTGACAGAGCATAAGGCAGAGAAGTCAGATGTTCCGGGGTCAGTACCAACAGACAACGTAGATTACCAAGAGAAAAGAAAGACAAAGGCATAAGCCAGGTCATGGTCCAAGGGTCAAAATACCACGAGATGGCGGTTCAAAGCAAAAGGACAAAACAAAGGGATAGTCAGAACACGGTCCAAAGGGTCAGGCAGTAGAAGATCAGAACTCAGAACAACAGAATCAGGCAAACACTCGCCAGGAAGCACAAACTACATCTGTCAGAAAGCAGGGGCAGACAGCTCAAATAGATATCTTGGGCAATCTCCAGAACACAGAACACCTGGAGAAAGTCCCACACCTACCTGTCACAGATTGGACAGCCGAGCACTGTCAGCTCAGCATGCCCATTACAAGATTGGACAGCCAAGCTGTCAATCAAAACACTGACAACTCAGATTCAGTTTCCATAAGACAGCTTAACAATCACTCACTGAGCGGAGGAATAGTGACAGTACCCCTCTTCTAGGGTGAGCTACTGGATCCTTAGGTTTGCCAGTAAACCTGCAATAGAAGGCCCTGACTAGATGACTAGCATTTACAGCTTGAAGAGGGACCTAGGATCGCTCCTCCACTCTGTAATCTCTCCAATGAATGAGGTACTGGAGGAGTTATGTACTTTCCGAGAATCAACAATCCTCTGTACGTCAAACTTCAAACTCTCATTGACAGAAACCGGTGGAGGCAGAGATGAAGGAGACAAAACCAAAGGGACAAACTCTTTTAGCAGTGATTGTTATCCTCCCGCTGTTCCCCAGCCTCTCCCCTCTGTCAATCCCTGCACTGGCACACCATTACCCAGAGACTCCAGTTCAAAATCCTAACCATGGCGTACAAAGCCATCCACAACCTGTGTCCTCCATTCATCTGTGACCTCATCTCCCGGTACTTACCAGCACACAGCCTCCGATCTTCACAAGATCTCCTTCTCTACTCCCCTCTTATCTCCTCTTCCCACAATCGCACACAAGATTACTTCCACGCATCCCTCCTACCCTGGAACTCTCTACCCCAACATATCAGACTCTCGTCTACCGTGGAAAACTTCAAAAGGAACCTAAAGACTGACGTCTTCCGACAAGCCTACAACCTGCAGTAACCACCAAACCGCTACATGACCAGCTCTACCCTCACCTACTGTATCCTCACCCATCCCTTGTAGATTGTGAGCCCTCGTGGGCAGAGTCCTCTCTCCTCCTGTACCAGTCGTGACTTGTATTGTTTATGATTATTGCATTTCTTTTTTTATTATGTATACTCCTTTTCACATGTAAAGCCCCATGGAATAAATGGCACTCTAATAATAAATAATGATAATAATAATAATTTATGGAATATATTTGGAATGTGAAAGACGGAGGGAGTCACCTCCAAAATCTCATATGGACCAATAAACTCAGGACATAAGTTTGCTTTCAATTTAATATTTTTGGAAGAAACTCATACCTTGTCACCAACATTCAATATGGGACTCCCTGAACGTTTCTTATCAGCCTTCCGTTTCTGGCAACCTCTACTCCAAGACAGCCAGAACTCATCCTTGAGAAAAATGAGGATGAAAACCATAATTTAAAAAAAAGATGAGGTTCTAGTATACTGGTAAAGAGGTAAGAATGAGGACCAGTCCCGCTGAGCCGCTGCAAAACATTGTAGAATTTGCTCCAATGACTAATTTGTCCTCTCAGTCTGCCCGTTGGTTTCAGGATGGTAAGCATAGGAAAATGACAGGTACATCCCCAATTTCTAACAAAATGCTCTCCAGAATTTGGAGACAAACTGCACCCGCCTATCGGTTACAATGTTCAATGGTATGCCAAAACTGGTTCGGGGGCAGTCAACTGAGGTTCAACCAGTCCAGAAGACATAACTACTGTCAATAGCGGAGAGCTTTGGGAGGCACCCAGAGTACTAAACTGACCCTGCAGCTGGGACTGTGATGATAATACTCCAATTTAAATTCCTATGTCTTTCATTCATAAAATACATGGTCTGCTTCAAGGAATCATCTAGAAAAAAACAGCAACCCAGAAATAAATTTGAAACCCTGAAAAGGGGGAAGGATAATGGGGGCCTAATAGTTCCAAATGCTTGGTTATACTTTGTAGCCTCGCAGCTAGAGCAGATTCAGGGATGGGGTACAACTGACCACTGTGGAGCTTCGGGTCAGCTAATAAAGGAGGGCACTAAGTGGGAGATCCAGCTATCGGCTGGTTTTCTCAGGGAAAATGAGTCAATGGCTCACACTCTAAATTTGATCTATAAAATCTAGGATAGGGGCAAGGACATTCTTCGTATCAAGGGATTCACAAACTATTCCCCTCTGTGGCATAATTCTAAACTAAGCGAAACAGCTAAACTAGAGGGCTTCGGTGCATTGGAACGCAGAGGGATTTTGATATTAACCCAAATAATACGTGACGGATCAATCGAAAGTTTTGATCAGATTCGCTCTGAGTTTGGCATCCCACATAGAGCCTTCTGTCAGTGTTTGCAGCTTTGTCATGCCTTCCAGACACAAATTAAGACTGCTATAAGGTAGATATCACTAATTAGTAATCACTATATCTTAGATCTAATCCCTACAGCATCTAATACGAAGGGTGTTATTTCCTCCATTTACAGGATATTCATAATACCCTTATATCTAGAAGAGCATCCCATGTTGGTCAGATCAACGTGGGAAGAGGATGTTGGTCCCACATCTGAAGAACAATGGAATGAAATCCCAGAAACAACACCTATACTATATCTGAGTCCCAGAGAATGTCCCAAATTTTCCTTATCCGCTGGGTATATAAGACACCTAATATATTGTTTAAAATTGGGGCTCGGACTGAAGGCTCATGTCTGAGATGCGGTACGAATGGGGCCCATCTGATGCATATGCTATGGGGATGTGTTGATATAGGCCATTACTGGGTGGCGGTGACGTCCCTGATTCAACGAGTATTCGGAATACACATACAACTTGATCCTAGGGTGTGCATACTGGGCCTTCTGGGGGTGGGGGGAGATTTAAGATCCCCTGGGACTACCGACATTCTGAGAATATGGTTTCTGTCCAGGAAATTGTTAACATTGCGCTGGTTAGACCGTCATCTCCCAACATTGGAGGAATTGAAAGCTAAAATTAATAATCCAAAAGAAGAAAATGTCTAGCTTCACCGAATCCGAGAAAAAAAAGTTTCCTTTATTCACAAACTTAAATATGGAGGATACAAACTTCAGCGCAAACCATATGGGTAAGAATCTCAACGCGTTTCTGGAGACTAAGCTCCCTTAATCATGACAACCATCAATCATGACAATCATGTCATGATTAAGGGAGCTTAGTCTCCAGAAACACGTTGAGATTCTTACCCATATGGGTTGTGCTGAAGTTTGTATCCTCCATGTTTAAGTTTGTGAATAAAGGAAACTTTTTTTCACGGATTCGTTGAAGCTTGACATTTTCCTCTTTTGGATTCTGCACGCCTGGACACAGCGGGTCCGTGCTCCTGAAATTTGGCTTATGCCTCACGGGTGAGCTGGCTTATATTCCTTCTTTTAAAGTTAATAATACCATATGCCTGAAGAGAGGTACTTCCATTAAAAGGAACTCCATAAGAAAGTTTATAAATATATGGGAATGGTGGCTTGTCACCCCTGGGTTGGCATCTGTGGACCTACTCACAATAACTGTACTAGACCGGTTGGCCATTTCGGCTTTTTAAATATTGTATGTTGAGGACATATAGATACCAATTGTTTTCTGTTTGTAAACATGTTGTTAGTGAACATACAACCAATACTAGTTTTGGTATAATCCCTATATTTAATGATGTGCCTCCAGTTTCTGGGAAAATCTTCATTTGGACAAAATTGATAACTTTGTTAGGCATGGAATACTTTGGCAGGTATAGGACTACATAAACTTTAAGGGTTAAACTTGTTTATTAAGTTTATTGTGTTTGAACTATAAAATATAATGTATGTAATTGTTTATAAGATCAAATAATCAATTAAAATTATCTGATTTAAGAAAAAAGAAGATACGGTCAGCAAATTTCTTATTTTCTTTAGAAGGTAGAGTCACAAGAGTTGACTTAATATCATTAGAAGGGTAGGGTCAGCAAAGTCAACATTAGTAGAAGGCAAGATCTCAAAATCATAAAGGGTGGGGGATTAATTTACAATTCTATTGTTTAGATGGTACTGCTGGAAACACTCACTTAAAGGGATTGTCTGGCATGACATTTTTTTTTTTAAAAGGCACTCTGTTTCAGTCAACGAATTGTTGCAGCCAATCATAGGCTTCAGCAATCCTGTGTCGTCCGAATGACACGGTCATCACTTACGAAACGGGCCCTTTAATATCTCCTTTTCCAAGCATAATCAGTGCACATTTTACTGGTGTCTATAGAGATTTTTATGATGATTTTTTTTCCAGGATATAAATGAAAGTTTGAAGAAAATGCTGCAAACAAAGAACATCGTCTGTAAGAAGAAATGAAATCCACGTGTTTCCCTATAAACAGATTTATAAATGAGGAATCAATTTCCTTTGAAGTAGGTTGTTTCATTTGAAAGAGATGATCCCTGGGGCAATAATAAGGATGTCCGCATTGGAGAAAATAATGGCCCCCTCCTTAAGGAATGTAGCTCGATAAAATGTATGAATTATTCTGCGCTGGTTGTTTTGTAAACCAGTCACATCATGGGAGTTGTGATCAGCAGTTGTACCACCAATAAAACTGTGGCTACAACAACATCAAAACTTCTTTATAAGGTTAACGTTTCTCCTTGCGGAGAGTGATGTGTCAAGCCTGACATGCCAAGGTGAGGAGACTTTTAAGCCCTAGCAATGCCCCTCTGGAAAATATGCAAATTATCTCTTCAGAGAGGAAGAGGACAAGAAGTCTAGTGTCACCTATAGGAAGTAGCAATCCTAAGACTTTTATTCTAAGTCATGTGATAAGGCTCATTAGAGGGTCGATATTGACTTTTAGCATTGCTACTTCCTATAGGTGGCACTAGAGTTCTAGAGTGCTTCGTCAGCCACAGTGTTCCCGGACATCACGCTCCTGTGCATGCGTACTTCTCTGCCCTGACCAGGGCAGAGTACTGCAGTGCACATGTGTAGGAGTGATGGTGCTGATGGTCTGACACTCTAAAGGGTTAAAGGGGACCTGTCACCCCCAAAATCGATGGTGAGGTAAGCTCACCGTCATCAGGGGCTTATCTACAGCATTCTGTAATGCTGTAGATAAGCCCCCGATGTAACCTGAAAAAGGAGAAAAAGAGGTTAGATTATACTCACCCAGGGGCGGTCCCGCTGCGGTCCGGTCAAATGGGTGTCTCAGGTCCGCTCCGGCGCCTCCTATCTTCATTTCATGACGTCCTCTTCTGGTCTTCACGCCGCTGCTCCGGCGCAGGCGTACTTTGTCTGCCCTGTTGAGGGCAGAGCAAAGTACTGCAGTGCGCAGGCGCCGGGCCTCTCTGACCTTTCCGGCGCCTGCGCACTGCAGTACTTTGCTCTGCCCTCAACAGCCGCAGCGTGAAGACCAGAAGAGGACGTCATGGAATGAAGATGGGAGGCGCTGTTCCGGACCGGAGACACCCATCGGAGCAGGACCGCCCCTGGGTGAGTATAATCTAACGTCTTTTTCTCCTCTTTCAGGTAACATCGGCGACTTATCTACAGCATTACAGAATGCATTACAGAATGCGGTAGATAAGTCCCTGATGACGGTGAGCTTACCTCACCATCGATTTTGGGGGTGACAGGTTCCCTTTAAATGTATTTGATGTTTATGGATGTTATAAAAGGATGACATTCACTGGAAGTGACAGAGTCAGTACGTTTTGAGCAGTGAATAGTGGCAGGCTCATGACGGGGCTGATAGGGACAATGTGAGCCCAGAACCTCGGGACAGTGGATTGCCAGAGAACCCATCCGCAAAAGTCTCCTTAGCCAGCCTGAGAACCTCAAGATAGACATCAAGGCCTGGGGCACACTCTTTCTTCGAAGCTGCAGGAGAAACTGGACTCAAACCTCTAGTGCCGGAGTGAGATGGAATCCAAATATACCTCTAGAAAAGGAGAAGATCCCCTAGAACTAGAAGATATAGTAAAAGGGATGTTCTACCTATAACGAGAACCAGGGCTGAAGTTGTATCCGGTACCTGTGGGAAAGATGATAACCCATTGGGCGCTATCCTCTATGCCTGCCTGAAAATACTGTAAAAACTGCCATTCACCAAGTAAAAGTTTGGTTGTTTTTATGAACCTCGTGTCTCCTGGATTGATTGCTGCCCTGGTTCCAGAAGAGAGAATCCTGGAGTCAGAAGAGTCCTGCAGCCCTAAAGTAAGTGTGATGTACCACCCACTTAGCAGCACACCGGGACTGGAGCACGAGATGTCTGTAGGATTCTAAAGTGAGTAGGAACAGAAGCTCGCTCATGACTACCTCGTTTGGGCCTCTTACATGTGCCGACAAAGGTCAAAGAGCCCCATCGCATGTGCTCTGCAATACTTTATTCTGCCCTAATCAGGGCAGAGAAGTATGCATGCGCAGAAGTGTGATGCCGGGTATCACTGTGTGGATGTAGAACTCATCATCGACACGAAGCACAGAAGGAGGGCGGCATCAAAAGAAAAAGGGACGCCCCTCGGACTCAACCGCACCTCCAGCTGAGTATAATAAAAGGTGTTTTTCTTTTGTCGCAGGATGGATGGGGGCATATATACAGCATATTAGTATGCTGAGTATAAGTGCTGAAAGGTGGTGGCCGTATCTCATATGGGGCAAACCTGGTGACAGGTTCCCTTTAAGCACGTAAAAATCATGTTATGGTGAGATGAGACCAAGGTAGAACTTTATGGCCATAATTAAAAAAGTACATTTGATGCAAAGCCAACACTGCGAATCCAACAGATCACCTTACTCACAGTGAAGCATGGTGGAGGCAGCATTGTGCTTTGGGGCTGTTTTTCGATAGCTGGAACTGGAGCTTTAGTAAAGGTGGAGGGAATTATAAACAGTTCCAAACATCAGTCAATTTTGCAACAAAACCTTCGGGACTCTGCTAAAAAGCTCAAGATGAAGATGAATTTCACCTTTTAACATGGCAATGACCTTAAGGAACCTTCAAATAAATGGTAAAAGAATAACATGACTCCACTAGAACAGAGGTCCCCAACTCCAGTCCTCAAGGCCCACCAACAGGTCATGTTTTCAGGATTTCCTTTGCATTGCACAGGTGATGCAATTATTACCTGGGCAAGACTAAGGAAATCCTGAAAACATGACATGTTGGTGGGCCTTGAGGACTGGAGTTGGGGACCTCTGCACTAGAAGATCAAGGTTTTGTAATGACCCAGACCTGAATTCAAGTGAATATGTGTGGGTGACCTGAAGAGGGCGCTTTATACAGGAGTTGCTTCCGCAATCTGACAGATGTGGAGCTGCTGTAAAGAGGAGCCGGCAAACAAAGTCAATTCTAAATGTGCCGTGCAGATAGAGTCCAACCTAAAAAGCTGAATACTGTCATACATGCAAAGGGGTCTTCAACAAAGCATGAGTCAGATTTTTGCAACCCCATTATTTTAGTTCTCTGTTTTTCTTGTTCCTCCCGAAAAGATTTTCAGCCATTTTTCAACTGAATTGTACAGATTATGGGGGACTTTAAAGATGGAAAAAGTTCTGAAATTATTCTTCTTGGTAAGATTTTGTTTTATGTGCCAAGTGCCATGCATTTTGAAAGGGTTGTGTAGATTTTTACATTCAATGTATACATTTCAATGCCCTTTAACAATACATTAATCCATATATGAACATGACTTGATTTGTAAAATTGCCATCCACTATAATTGCACATCTGACTAATGCAAATTTTCACAGCTGCCAAAACGTGAAAGTTCCCTTAGTCATTTGATCCTGCCCAGTCTCTAAGGTGCGCTGGAACTCTGTGTCACATGAAAAGAGAGTAAGTTCTTTTTTCGTACCCTGTATATGGAGTATAAAGAGGGCGAATGTCATATTTTATCAGAAAGAATTTGACGTCCGTAAATGGATGGAGTCATTCACTTGTGTTATTGGAATGCAACAAACCACATGAAGCAGCTCGTCCTTTGTGATCAGCGCTTTCTCTGCCGTAGTTCAATATTTACTCACCCGGATTGCCAGGTTTCCTTTTGAAAATTGAATTTGATGCTTTGTCTTTTAGGTTTCCACCGGTCAGGGAAAGTTCTATTGATAACAATGAACCAGACCAAGGACTGCAAGGAGTTTTCTCCACAGCTGCAGTACATTTAGCTGCATACAACCCATGGCAGCTGTCAATCAAGAGGGAAATCGTATCTGCCTGCTTTTTGAGAAGAGACACCAGGGAGATTTTGAGAAGTCATATATAAAGAAGCGCACCATTTTCACCATTTCTTTTCCCTTCACTTTTGGCTCTACCATTTGTATAGAGCACACCCTCAACCTAAGGCATTTGCACCACTAGTACCTATGACCTCAGAGAAAGTCATGTCTGGCTTTACTCGCATGCGCCCTCGCAGTGCCTGTTTCATCATTGCGTCAAGCAGTCCCATCACCAGCTGATCTCTGAGCACCACATCAACTGACCCAACCCCTACACCGTCCTTTCGTCTGATAGCAGTGTGAAGCTCTTGTAGGGCGTTCATGAATTGGGTCACGGTCTCCCCCTCCCGTTGTACCCGGTGAAACAGTCACATGCGAAGTTCCCCTACGTCAGTGGGGTCCCCATGCGTCTCCTCAAGTATGCGCAGCACTTTGTCCAGGATATCTTTCTCCCGGGGGACCTATGCCTGACAGAATTCCGAGCCTCCCCCTCCAGGGCCATCAATGCAATTTCTGCCTTCAGAGCTGGTGTCATGGGATGCATCCGCATCATTCCCCGAATACGCTCCGTCCAACTCCACAGCATTACATTGTTCCCAGTGAACATCGGCAAATTATTCAACATGGCTCCCAGGGAAATGCTAGACCTGGGGACTTCCCCAGCTGCTTGGTCTGCCCTGTCCACGCTACCGTGTGACATCCTGCCGACTACGCCAAATGTAATAGTATGCAGGTACTGAGTAGGTCACCACGGAACAGACAGACCAACAGTTGAGGGGTTTAATAACAGGAATCAGGTTCTCCTCGCAGGGAGGAAGCAATGGAATATAACTAGCAACAAAACAGTGCAAAAATATGGGAGTCAAACAGTGTAACAGAAGTAAGCAGGATTTCTTGAGAATGGAACACTTATCAGTCTGATGAGGACTTGCTTGAAGGGTCATCTTCTCCAACGTAGGCGCCGAGAAACAGCGGAACTTGTTGTCCCTCTGTTGTCCGTGGGCTGAGGAGTCTCTAGAAGCCCACTGCCTGGGGTTTCGGGAGTTAATGTGATATGCACAGGCTCTGAGTCTTTAGCTTTTACAGCACAGTCTATCCAGGGAAAACCATGGTCAGTCTATTATTAAGTCTCTCACCAGGAATCAGGGGCTCTGCACTGATACCGTGGGTATCAGGGGTCACAGTTTCTGTTCTGATACCGCGGGTACCAGGGGGTCGCAGTCTCTACATGGGCCAATGTCTCTACACGGGTCTCAAAGCGCCCCTCTCCAGTCACAGCAGAGTCCGCTTTCATGTACTCACAAGATGCAGTCTTTCTGGGCAATCTCCCTGTATTTGTCCTCTGACTGGGAGCTCTCTCTCCCGGAGCGCAGCTGCACCCTGCTCTGACCGCTGCTCACGCTGCTCTGCTTGCGCGCATGCCTTTCCCGCTCTCTGCCCGGCTTCCTTCCTGTCCCAGTCTCTAAGTCCGCCCCCTGGGGAACCTGTAGAACAGCTCAATGGTTCCAGACATAGAGCCGAGAAGGTAACCGCCCCTGGACTCTTCTTGTGCTTAACCTCCTTACACACGCTCGTTGCAATACAATTCTGCCTTCAAAATGTCTCTGGGAGCTGCAGTTCTGAGGGCATGCACAGCTCCATGGACCCTCTGTCCTCCTCAGACGGAAGTCTGGAACTTTCTGAGCAGAGCTCAGCCAGCAACTAACTAACTCTCCTTACAGACTACCAGTTATATACAGTATATATGGGGAGTGACCTAATAAATAGGAGCAGAAGCTCCCCCTAGTGGCCTGGAGTGTGAGTCTGTTGCATGTTTGTGATACCTAGATGCAGTTATCCTTCCTTGCCTCCAAACGGAGCGTCACTCTCCCCGGGAGGAAAGCGACACTACTGCGATGACCAGGACCCTGGGGCGCCGCACTATCATAGGCACTCACCATCTTTGTGGAGTTATCAAAGTCTCCGAGAACTGCACAAATTTTAGATATCCATTCCCTCTCTTCAGTTATTATGTCCGAATGCATATCAGAATACGACTGGTGTGTTGGAGCTAGTATTCAAGAACTGGCGTCTGCTGCTCACAAAGTCTTGCCAGTATGTGCAGTGTGAAGTTCCAGTGCGTGGTCACGTCACACACCAGTCGGTGAGTTGGCACTTGCATGCAGTGCTGCAGGATAGCCAGAGCGGCAGCAGCTGTAGCTGACTTGTGTAAATGGGTGCTGACGTGGTATACCTTGACAAGAAGCTCTGGCAAATCTGGGTAGGTTTTCAGAAACCTCTGAACTGCTAAGTAGAGCATGTCGGCCAAACATAATTGTATGAACTTGACAAGTTTCACAGCCGCCACCAGGTTTCGGCCATTATCACACACGATCATGCCCGGTTGTAGGTTCAGCAGCGAGTGCCACAGATCTGTCTGATATGTTATTCCTTTCAATAACTCTGCCGTGGTTTGCGGTTTGTCTACTAGACAAAATAGCTTCAGCAGAGTCTGTTGCCGCTGCGCTGAGGCAGTGCTGCAAAGCTTCCATATGCAGGACATGCTATGAGACACCAAATCGGAGATGGAAGATGGGGAGGAGCACGAGTGGATGCAGGAAGGGGTGTAAAAGGTGTAAAAAATCCTGATAAAAGTAGGCCCATCAATCCTTGGCGTCAGTAGCACATGTGCCTGTCACGGGTGTGTCAGGGGCTGCAGGCCGTCACTCTGCATCTGACTGCAGAAGGTCTCAGCAGTTTGCTCTGCAGACTTCTTCCTGTGCCTTCTGACTATAGGACCCAGTGGCAACCTCCCACAGCTCTAGTTGATACACCAGGAAAGAGGTGTATATAACTCTATTTCTATTTCCAGTTCCCTGTTGTGGCTCATCATTACGGTAGACCATCTTGAGTTTCAATGTGTCTTCAGATAATATATTCACTCAAAATGTATATCTAATGTCAGCGCACTACTTTTTGTTTTCCAAGTTTGAATTTTTACTAATGTTCTATTAATTTATCATTAAAGATTCAATTTTTTTTAAATGAATATTTTGCAATCAAATCTCCTTTTCCACAAATAATTACTTGGGGTTGTGTTTAAAAATATTTTGTGGTGGTGTATTGTCCCATTTCTTCAAAAGATCTCATTACTAGGAGTTACCTAGGTCCAAGATCAACCAGGAAAAGTGTGAGAGTCTCTGGCTGGGAAGAGGAGATCCTGGTTTTGATCTCCTGGACACCTTTCCAGGACCGGAAGTCGCATCCTCAGAATGGAATTTGGCCAGGGAGATTACCCCAAACAAAATTAAGGACAGCAGGCTAGAGATTGCCACTCAGCAGGTGAACCAATGGAAGGGTTGGTCTTTGACCTTAACGGGAATCTGTCACCCCAAAATTGGCCTTTAAACTAAGGCCACCGGCATCAGGGGCTTATCTACAGCATTCTGTAATGCTGTAGATAAGCCCCCCAATGCATCCTGAAAGATGAGAAAAACAGGTGATATTATACCCACCCATGGGCGGTCCTGCCGCGGACCGGTCTGATGGGTGTCGCAGTCCGGGTCCTGCTTCTTCTGGCTTACACTACCCTGGTAATTCGAAAGTGGGGTCTGGAAATGTGGGATCAGGAATCTGCCAAGTAGAGTTGAGCGACCTTGACCTTTTTAGAGTCGAGCCGGGTTTTGCGAAACCCGACTATGTCCAAAGTCGGGTCGAGTGAAATCGGCCGATTATGACGTAAAGTCGGGATCGACCGAAACACGAAACCCAATGCAAGTCAATGGGGCAGCATAGTCGGCAGTGAGTGGGGGCCAGGAAAACACCTAGAGTGGCCATTTTAATGTCAAAACCATCCATTCTTCTTAATGAAGCTTGTCAAGCGTAATTTACCTTATAATAATTGGAAGGCATTTGAAATTGGGGGTCATTTGGCTAAAGTTGTGGGGGGTAGGGCTGGTTCAAGTAATTAGTGGGCCCAGGAAATCTGGACCACGTCACGGCAGTGGAGCAGGGAGAGGTAAGTATTTCAACTTTGCAAGTGCTGTGAACCTGAGCAAGCAGGGGGGGCCCACTCGTTGGCATTGGCACTGGCACAGGGCCCCTCAAAGTACAGCGGTGTGTTTGCACGGCGGGGGCGCCTCCCACCGGCAGCAACACTTTTGCGTACTATGAGAGGCCCTGTGCCAGTGACGTCGCCAACTAGTATTCCTCCCCCCACCTGATGAAGGAACCTGCACTTTCATCTGCACCTTCCTCTTTGTCCCCGTGTAAGGTGGTATGGTATGCGGGAAGAGCAACCTGACTTTCAGCAGGGTCACAATGTTGTTGTGTAGCGTGCACGGGGAATGTTGCGTTATGGGTCAATGTACCAGCAGACTCATCTATCACTGGCTGGGCAATGGGCACGATGAAGTGGAAACACAGATATAGGCCCAAAGAAGAAAGTGGGCTAAATGCAGTTCAAAATTGGTAACACAGGAATAACCAGGGGGCATTGCAGTGGAGGACAACTGGAATGAGAGGCTGACACAGAGAGTAGGGCCAAATCAGTAAGTAGTCGAAATGCAGTTCAAAATTGGCAACCGTAGTAAACAGGCGGCACAGCTTTGTTCAGTGGAGGAGAACAGCAAGGAGTGGCAGACACCGATAGTAGGCCCCAAACCAACTAGTACGCCAAATGCAGTTGTTCCATTTAACCACAATTTAATGAGAGCCTGAAGATAGAAGCTCAGGAAAGGCAACCTGGGGAACACCTTGGAGTGTAACACACCATCTCTCTCCACCCCATACCCATTTTGTATGGCCTAATGCAGTGTACTTTTCTACAACTACTAAACGAGAGTCGGAAGACCGAAGCAATGGCAAGGAAACCTGGGGAACACCTTAGAGTGTAACACACCCTCTCTCTACACCCCATACCCAATTTGAAGGCCTAATGCAGTGTAGTTTCCAAGAACTACTAAACGAGAGCCGGAAGATCGAAGCTCAGGAAAGGCAACCTGGGGAACACCTTGGAGTGTAACACACCCTCTCGCTACACCCCATACCCAATTTGAAGGCCTAATGCAGCGTAGTTTCCAACAACTACTAAACGAGAGCCGGAAGATCGAAGCTCAGGAAAGGCAACCTGGGGAACACCTTGGAGTGTAACAAACCCTCTCTCTACACCCCATACCCAATTTGTAGGCCTAATGCAGCGTAGTTTCCGACAACTACTAAACGAGAGCATGAAGATCGAAGCTCAGGAAAGGCAACCTGGGGAACACCTTGGAGTGTAACACACCCTCTCTCTACACCCCATACCCAATTTGTAGGCCTAATGCAGCGTAGTTTCCGACAACTACTAAACGAGAGCCGGAATATCGAAGCTCAGGAAAGGCAACCTGGGGAACACCTTGGAGTGTAACACACCCTCTCTCTACGCCCCATACCCAATTTGTAGGCCTAATGCAGCGTAGTTTCCGACAACTACTAAACGAGAGCCGGAATATCGAAGCTCAGGAAAGGCAACCTGGGGAACACCTTGGAGTGTAACACACCCTCTCTCTACACCCCATACCCAATTTGAAGGCCTAATGCAGTGTAGTTTCCAAGAACTACTAAACGAGAGCCGGAAGATCGAAGCTCAGGAAAGGCAACCTGGGGAACACCTTGGAGTGTAACACACCCTCTCGCTACACCCCATACCCAATTTGAAGGCCTAATGCAGCGTAGTTTCCAACAACTACTAAACGAGAGCCGGAAGATCGAAGCTCAGGAAAGGCAACCTGGGGAACACCTTGGAGTGGAACACACCATCTCTCTACACCCCATACCCAATTTGAAGGCCTAATGCAGAGTAGTTTCCAAGAACTACTAAACGAGAGCCGGAAGATCGAAGCTCAGGAAAGGCAACCTGGGGAACACCTTGGAGTGTAACACAACGTCTCTCTACACGACGGAAGGGCTGATTCTTAGGAAGGAAGGCTGTTGGAAATAAGCATTGCGCGTCCGAGGGTGATTATATTCTTATTAGGTATATACTCACCCTCGGACGCGCCCTGCTTCTTTATTTGGAATGAATGTTTATTTGCAATGTGGTGTTGACTTTCTCTATTATTTTGGTAATTAATGATTTTATTATTTTCATTATTTTGCATCTTCTCGGCAATAATATAAAGAAGACGCGACAGGACAACACTCGGTGGATGCCATATGTGTGTTTTCAATTTAAAAAAACTTTCAGTTAACTACTTGCAGGAGAAAGTAATTGTAGCTGGTGGCCATTTTTAGTACTGTACCAGATTAGAGTTGTGTGTTTGTTTTTAATGTTAAAATGTCTGCATTTGATATCTCACCAGTATTTTCTTTTTTATAAGCAAAATACTTATTTTTATATTTTCTGATGTTGGTTCCAGGGGTACACGGCCAGCAGTGCCCTGGTCAGTGTAGTAGTAGTTGAAAGAATGGACCGCAGACAGGCATCGAAGGCCTAAAATAATAACACATGGCTGTAGGCAATTTTAAATTGGTTCCAGGGGTACACGGACAGCAGTGGTGTGGTCAGTGGAGGCCTAGTGGAAGGAGTGACCGCAGACAGGCATCGAAGGCCTAAAATAATAACACATGGCTGTAGGCAATTTTAAATTGGTTCCAGGGGTACACGGGCAGCAGTGACCTGGTCAGTGTAGTAGTAGTTGAAAGAATGGACCGCAGACAGGCATCGAAGGCCTAAAATAAAAAAATTGGGCTGGCTGTAGGCAATTTTAAATTGGTTCCAGGGGTACACGGGCAGCAGTGGTGTGGTCAGTGGAGGCCTAGTGGAAGGAGTGACCGCAGACAGGCATCGAAGGCCTAAAATAATAACACATGGCTGTAGGCAATTTTAAATTGGTTCCAGGGGTACACGGGCAGCAGTGACCTGGTCAGTGTAGTAGTAGTTGAAAAAATGGACCGCAGACAGGCATCGAATGCCTAAAATAATAACACATGGCTGTAGGCAATTTTAAATTGGTTACAGGGGTACACGGACAGCAGTGACCTGGTCAGTGTAGTAGTAGTTGAAAGAATGGACCGCAGACAGGCATCGAAGGCCTAAAATAAAAAAATTGGGCTGGCTGTAGGCAATTTTAAATTGGTTCCAGGGGTACACGGACAGCAGTGGTGTGGTCAGTGGAGGCCTAGTGGAAGGAGTGACCGCAGACAGGCATCGAAGGCCTAAAATAATAACACATGGCTGTAGGCAATTTTAAATTGGTTCCAGGGGTACACGGACAGCAGTGGTGTGGTCAGTGGAGGCCTAGTGGAAGGAGTGACCGCAGACAGGCATCGAAGGCCTAAAATAATAACACATGGCTGTAGGCAATTTTAAATTGGTTCCAGGGGTACACGGACAGCAGTGACCTGGTCAGTGTAGTAGTAGTTGAAAGAATGGACCGCAGACAGGCATCGAAGGCCTAAAATAAAAAAATTGGGCTGGCTGTAGGCAATTTTAAATTGGTTCCAGGGGTACACGGGCAGCAGTGGTGTGGTCAGTGGAGGCCTAGTGGAAGGAGTGACCGCAGACAGGCATCGAAGGCCTAAAATAATAACACATGGCTGTAGGCAATTTTAAATTGTTTCCAGGGGTACACGGACAGCAGTGGTGTGGTCAGTGGAGGCCTAGTGGAAGGAGTGACCGCAGACAGGCATCGAAGGCCTAAAATAATAACACATGGCTGTAGGCAATTTTAAATTGGTTCCAGGGGTACACGGACAGCAGTGACCTGGTCAGTGTAGTAGTAGTTGAAAGAATGGACCGCAGACAGGCATCGAAGGCCTAAAATAAAAAAATTGGGCTGGCTGTAGGCAATTTTAAATTGGTTCCAGGGGTACACGGACAGCAGTGGTGTGGTCAGTGGAGGCCTAGTGGAAGGAGTGACCGCAGACAGGCATCGAAGGCCTAAAATAATAACACATGGCTGTAGGCAATTTTAAATTGGTTCCAGGGGTACACGGACAGCAGTGGTGTGGTCAGTGGAGGCCTAGTGGAAGGAGTGACCGCAGACAGGCATCGAAGGCCTAAAATAATAACACATGGCTGTAGGCAATTTTAAATTGGTTCCAGGGGTACACGGACAGCAGTGACCTGGTCAGTGTAGTAGTAGTTGAAAGAATGGACCGCAGACAGGCATCGAAGGCCTAAAATAAAAAAATTGGGCTGGCTGTAGGCAATTTTAAATTGGTTCCAGGGGTACACGGGCAGCAGTGGTGTGGTCAGTGGAGGCCTAGTGGAAGGAGTGACCGCAGACAGGCATCGAAGGCCTAAAATAATAACACATGGCTGTAGGCAATTTTAAATTGGTTCCAGGGGTACACGGACAGCAGTGGTGTGGTCAGTGGAGGCCTAGTGGAAGGAGTGACCGCAGACAGGCATCGAAGGCCTAAAATAATAACACATGGCTGTAGGCAATTTTAAATTGGTTCCAGGGGTACACGGGCAGCAGTGGTCTGGTCAGTGGAAGTCTAGTGGAAGGAGTGACCGCAGACAGGCTTCGAAGGCCTAACATAACAAAATTGGGCTGGCTGTAGGCACTTTTAAATTGGTTCCAGGGGTACATGGGCAGCAGTGTATGGTCAGTGGAAGTCTAGTGGAAGGAGTGACGGCAGACAGTCTTCGAAGGCCTAACATAACAAAATTGGGCTGACTGTAGGCACTTTTAAATTGGTTCCAGGGTAACACGGCCAGCAGTGGCCTGGTCAGTGTAGTAGTTGTAGAAAGAAGGGACCGCAGACAGGCTTCGAAGGCCTAACATAACAAAAATGTCAAAACAATGGTATTGTCAGTGCCAGGCATTGAAGGATGTCAGCGGCTAGACTACACATTGGTGAAGCTGTGAGAGATAATTTTGCTAGTGGTAGAGCACTGTTTGAGCTGGGGGGGGGAACTGTCTTGTGGCCGGCGGTACAGGCACAGGGCCCCTCATATTACAACGGTGTGTCTGACGTTGGGTGCGCACCACCACCGCCAGAGACACTTTATTGTACTATGAGGGACCCAGTGGCAGTGCCGTCGACCAAAAGCGGCCACACCCACCTCTTCAGACAAACAGCACTCTCAAGGGTCCAAGCGCAAAGTGGCGATAGCACGGCCCCGTGTGGGGAGTTTGGCCATTTCGTGAGGTGGAAACATGTCGTATGCTGGACAATCAGGTGAAGAAAATTACGAGATTGGAAAAGTCATTCAGAATAGTCCACAGGCAAGACCTTTTCATAGGAAAGCTAGGTGTCAGCCGGGCAGGGTGGGGCAAAAGATTTTGAAATCCAGTTGTGGTTCATTTTAATGAAGGTTAGATCATCTACATTTTGGGTAGCCAGACGAGTCCTTTTTTCTGTTAGTATTGAACCTGCAGCACTGAATACTCTTTCTGATAGGACACTAGCTGCCGGGCAAGCAAGCTCCTGCAATGCATATTCTGCCAATTCTGGCCAGGTGTCTAATTTGGATGCCCAGTAATCAAATGGGAATGACGGTTGAGGGAGAACGTCGATAAGGGATGAAAAATAGTTTGTAACCATACTGGACAAATGTTGTCTCCTGTCACTTTGAATTGATGCTGCAGTACCTGTCCTGTCTGCGGTCATAGAAAAATCACTCCACAACCTGGTCAGAAAACCCCTCTGGCCAACGCCACTTCTGATTTCTGCCCCTCTAACACCTCTGGTCTGCTGGCCCCTGGAGCTCGTGTGAGAACGATCACGGGCGCTGTGTGCAGGGAATGCCAGAAGCAAACGGTCAACAAGAGTTGATTGTTTTGTTGCTAATATTAGTTCCAAGTTCTCATGTGGCATAATATTTTGCAATTTGCCTTTATAGCGAGGATCAAGGAGGCAGGCCAACCAGTAATCGTCATCGTTCATCATTTTTGTAATGCGTGTGTCCCTTTTGAGGATACGCAAGGCATAATCCGCCATGTGGGCCAAAGTTCCCGTTGTCAAATCTGCGGTTGTGCTTGGTTGAGGGGCAGTTGCAGGCAAATCTACGTCACTTGTGTCCCTCAAAAAACCAGAACCCGGCCTTGCCACGCCACCAATTTCCCGTGCCCCCGGGAAAGCTTCCTCATTAAAAATATACTCATCCCCATCATCCTCCTCATCCTCCACCTCCTCTTCGCCCGGTACCTCGTCATGTACACTGCCCTGACCAGACAATCGCTGACTGTCATCAAGGCTTTCCTCTTCCTCTGGTGCAGACGCCTGATCCTTTATGTGCGTCAAACTTTGCATCAGCAGACGCATTAGGGGGATGCTCATGCTTATTATGGCGTTGTCTGCACTAACCAGCCGTGTGCATTCCTCAAAACACTGAAGGACTTGACACATGTCTTGAATCTTCGACCACTGCACACCTGACAACTCCATGTCTGCCATCCTACTGCCTGCCCGTGTATGTGTATCCTCCCACAAAAACATAACAGCCCGCCTCTGTTCGCACAGTCTCTGAAGCATGTGCAGTGTTGAGTTCCACCTTGTTGCAACGTCTATGATTAGGCGATGCTGGGGAAGGTTCAAAGAACGCTGATAGGTCTGCATACGGCTGGAGTGTACAGGCGAACGGCGGATATGTGCGCAAAGTCCACGCACTTTGAGGAGCAGGTCGGATAACCCCGGATAACTTTTCAGGAAGCACTGCACCACCAGGTTTAAGGTGTGAGCCAGGCAAGGAATGTGTTTCAGTTGGGAAAGGGAGATGGCAGCCATGAAATTCCTTCCGTTATCACTCACTACCTTGCCTGCCTCAAGATCTACAGTGCCCAGCCACGACTGCGTTTCTTGCTGCAAGAACTCGGACAGAACTTCCGCGGTGTGTCTATTGTCGCCCAAACACTTCATAGCCAATACAGCCTGCTGACGTATGCCAGTAGCTGCCCCATAATGGGAGACCTGGTGTGCAACAGTGGCAGGTGCGGATGGAGTGTTTGTGCGACTGCGGTCTGTGGACGAGCTCTTGCTTCTGCAGGAGGACGAGGAGGAGGAGGAGGAGGGGGTGCGAACGGCTACAGACAACTGTTTACTAGACCGTGGGCTAGGCAGAACTGTCCCAAACTTGCTGTCCCCTGTGGACCCTGAATCCACCACATTTACCCAGTGTGCCGTGATGGACACGTAACGTCCCTGGCCATGCCTACTGGTCCATGCATCTGTTGTCAGGTGCACCTTTGTGCTCACAGATTGCCTGAGTGCATGGACGATGCGCTCTTTAACATGCTGGTGGAGGGCTGGGATGGCTTTTCTGGAAAAAAAGTGTCGACTGGGTAGCTCGTAGCGTGGTACAGCGTAGTCCATCAGGGCTTTGAAAGCTTCGCTTTCAACTAACCGGTAGGGCATCATCTCTAACGAGATTAGTCTAGCTATGTGGGCGTTCAAACCCTGTGTACGCGGATGCGAGGCTAAGTATTTCCTTTTTCTAACCATAGTCTCATGTAGGGTGAGCTGGACTGGAGAGCTGGAGATCGTGGAACTAGCGGGGGTGCCGGTGGACATGGCAGACTGAGAGACGGTGGGAGATGGTATTGTTGCCGCCGGTGCCCTAGATGCAGTGTTTCCTACTACGAAACTGGTGATTCCCTGACCCTGACTGCTTTGGCCTGGCAAAGATACCTGCACAGATACAGCAGGTGGTGCGCTAAATGGTGGTCCTACACTGCCGGAAGGGATGTTGCGTTGATGACTAGCTTCATTGGCCGAGGGTGCAACAACCTTAAGGGACGTTTGGTAGTTAGTCCAAGCTTTCAAATGCATGGTGGTTAAATGTCTATGCATGCAACTAGTATTGAGACTTTTCAGATTCTGACCTCTGCTTAAGGAAGTAGAACATTTTTGACAGATGACTTTGCGCTGATCAATTGGATGTTGTTTAAAAAAATGCCAGACTGCACTCTTTCTAGCATCGGATACCTTTTCAGGCATTGCAGACTGAGCTTTAACCGGATGGCCACGCTGTCCTCCACCAGGTTTTGGCTTTGCCACGCGTTTTGGGCAAGATACGGGCCCGGCAGATGGAACCTGTGGCGATGTGGATGCCTGCTGCGGCCCCTCCTCCTCCTCTGCTTCAGAACTGCTGCCGCCTGCACCCTGTTCCCCCAATGGCTGCCAATCGGGGTCAAGAACTGGGTCATCTAATAACTCTTCTTGTACCTCCTGCGCAACTTCGTCTGTGTCACCGTGTCGTTCGGTGGTATAGCGTTCGTGATGGGGCAACATAGTCTCATCAGGGTCTGATTCTTGATCAGCACCCTGCGAGGGCAATGTTGTGGTCTGAGTCAAAGGACCAGCATAGTAGTCTGGCTGTGGCTGTGCGTCAGTGCACTCCATGTCAGATTCAATTTGTAATGGGCATGGACTGTTAACTGCTTCACTTTCTAAGCCAGGGACGGTATGTGTAAAGAGCTCCATGGAGTAACCCGTTGTGTCGCCTGCTGCATTCTTCTCTGTTGTTGTTTTTGCTGAAGAGGACAAGGAAGTGACTTGTCCCTGACCGTGAACATCCACTAACGACGCGCTGCTTTTACTTTTACCAGTTTCACGAGATGAGGCAAAAGAGCTAGAGGCTGAGTCAGCAAGATAAGCCAAAACTTGCTCTTGCTGCTCCGGCTTTAAAAGCGGTTTTCCTAATCCCAGAAAAGGGAGCGTTCGAGGCCTTGTGTAGCCGGACGACGAACCTGGCTCCACAGCTCCAGACTTAGGTGCAATATTTTTTCCCCCACGACCACCTGATGCTCCACCACTACCACTACCCTCATTACCAGCTGACAATGAACGCCCCCGGCCACGACCTCTTCCACTAGACTTCCTCATTGTTTTAAAAACGTAACCAAACTAACGTTATTTGTTGCAGTCACACAACTTACACGGTGAGCTATAACTTCAGTATGATTTAGCTACCCCTTTACAGGTTGGTGAGACCACAGCGAAAATCAGGCCCAATGTTACACACTCTTTTTTTGGTGGCTGCAAATTAGAGAGATGCCCCACACGCAGGACTGTCACTGAAGCACAAATGTTAATATTAATGTCACACTATTATTTTTTTTTTATTTTTATTTTTTTCAGGAACACTTTAGAAACCCCCCAAAAAAAAAAAAATAGATTTTTGCAGGGAGAATTTAGAAAACAAATGTAACAAACTATATGCTTTCTATGGGCCACTGAGTGAGAGATGACGCACACAGGAATCAGGAGTGGCACACAAGCCCAGAGGCCAATATTTTTCTACCAATGATTGATGGAGTTATTTTCTCTGGTAGATTTTGGAACCCAAATCAAGGAAAAAAAATGTAGGCTTTCTATGGACCACAATTGGAGAGAGAGAGAGAGAGAGATGGCACACCCAGGAGTCAAGACTGGCACACAAGCAGAAAGGCCAATATTAATCTCCCACTGTTTTTTTTTTGTTTTTTTTTTTTTTGTTTTTTTTTCAGGGAGACTTTAGAAAAAAAAATAATAAAAAAAATATGATTTTATCAGGAAGAATTTAGAAACCAAATAAAATAAAATGATTTTTTCAGGGAGAATTTATAAAACAAATAAAAACAAAAATAGGCGTTCTATGGCCCACTGACTGAGAGATGACGCACACAGGAGTCAGGAGTGGCACACAAACCCAGAGGCCAATATTTTTCTACCAATGATTGATGTAGTTATTTTCTCTGGTAGATTTTAGAACCCAAATCAAGGAAAAAAAATATAGGCTTTCTATGGACCACAATTGGAGAGAGAGAGAGAGAGAGAGAGAGAGAGAGAGAGAGATGGCACACCCAGGAGTCAAGACTGGCACACAAGCAGAAAGGCCAATATTAATCTCCCACTGTTTTTTTTGGTTGTTTTTTTTTTTTTTTTTTTCAGGGAGACTTTAGAAAAAAAAATAATAAAAAAAATATGATTTTATCAGGAAGAATTTAGAAACCAAATAAAATAAAATGATTTTTTCAGGGAGAATTTATAAAACAAATAAAACCAAAAATAGGCGTTCTATGGCCCACTGACTGAGAGATGACGCACCCAGGAGTCAAGACTGGCACACAAGCAGAAAGGCCAATATTAATCTCCCACTGTTTTTTTTGGTTGTTTTTTTTTTTTTTTTTTCAGGGAGACTTTAGAAAAAAAAATAATAAAAAAAATATGATTTTATCAGGAAGAATTTAGAAACCAAATAAAATAAAATGATTTTTTCAGGGAGAATTTATAAAACAAATAAAACCAAAAATAGGCGTTCTATGGCCCACTGACTGAGAGATGACGCACCCAGGAGTCAAGACTGGCACACAAGCAGAAAGGCCAATATTAATCTCCCACTGTTTTTTTTTTTTTTTTTCAGGGAGACTTTAGAAAAAAAAATAATAAAAAAAATATGATTTTATCAGGAAGAATTTAGAAACCAAATAAAATAAAATGATTTTTTCAGGGAGAATTTAGAAAACAAATAAAACCAAAAATAGGCGTTCTATGGCCCACTGACTGAGAGATGACGCACACAGGAGTCAGGAGTGGCACACAAACCCAGAGGCCAATATTTTTCTACCAATGATTGATGTAGTTATTTTCTCTGGTAGATTTTAGAACCCAAATCAAGGAAAAAAAATATAGGCTTTCTATGGACCACAATTGGAGAGAGAGAGAGAGAGAGAGAGAGAGAGAGAGAGAGAGATGGCACACCCAGGAGTCAAGACTGGCACACAAGCAGAAAGGCCAATATTAATCTCCCACTGTTTTTTTGGTTGTTTTTTTTTTTTTTTTTTCAGGGAGACTTTAGAAATAAAAATAATAAAAAAAATATGATTTTATCAGGAAGAATTTAGAAACCAAATAAAATAAAATGATTTTTTCAGGGAGAATTTAGAAAACAAATAAAACCAAAAATATGCGTTCTATGGCCCACTGACTGAGAGAGAGAGAGAGATGGAACGCTTAGTACTGGCACACAAGCCCAAAGGGCAATATTAATCTCCCTTTTTTTTTCCAGGGAGAATTTCTGAAACCCCCAAAAAAAATAAAATAGGCTTTCTATGGCCCACTATTTGTGAGAGAGATGGCACGCTCAGGGCTGGCACAGATGGCACGCTCAGGACTGGCACACAAGCCCAGAGGCCAATATTAATCTCCCTTTTTTTCAGGGAGAATTTATAAAACCAAAAAAAAAAATAAATAGGCTTTCTATGGCCCACTATTTGTGAGAGAGATGGCACACTCAGGACTGGCACACAAGCCCAAAGGCCAATATTAATCTCCCACTGTATTTTTATCAGGGAGAATTTATACACCCCACAAAAAAAAATACAGAAAAATGAAAAGGCTTTCTATGGCCCACTATGTGAGAGAGATGGCACACACAGGGATGGCACTCTAGCAGAAATGCCAAATTGCCAATCTTAATCTCCCACCAAAAAAAAAAAAAAAAAAAAAAACAGGGAATGTCCTACAATTACTATCTCCCTGCCTGCAGTAATCTCAGCCAGGTATGGCAGGCAGCTACTATCTCCCTGCCTGCAGTAATCTCAGCCAGGTATGGCAGGCAGCAATAAGGAGTGGACTGATGCACAAATGAAATAAAAAGTGTGGACAAACAAAAAAGATAGCTGTGCAGAAAGGAAGGAACAAGAGGATTTGTGCTTTGAAAAAAGCAGTTGGTTTGCACAGCGGCGTACACACAGCAATGCAGCTATCAGGGAGCCTTCTAGGGCAGCCCAATGAGCTACAGCGCTGAGGGGAAAAAAAAAAAAAAAAAAACTTCCACTGTCCCTGCACACCGAGGGTGGTGTTGGACAGTGCAAATCGCTGCAGCACAAGCGGTTTTGTGGTTAATGGACCCTGCCTAACGCTATCCCTGCTTCTGACAAAGCGGCAGCAACCTCTCCCTAAGCTCAGATCAGCAGCAGTAAGATGGCGGTCGGCGGGAACGCCTCTTTATAGCCCCTGTGACGTCGCAGACAGCAAGCCAATCACTGCAATGCCCTTCTCTAAGATGGTGGGGACCAGGACCTATGTCATCACGCTGCCCACACTCTGCGTTTACCTTCATTGGCTGAGAAATGGCGCTTTTCGCGTCATTGAAACGCGACTTTGGCGCGAAAGTCGCGTACCGCATGGCCGACCCCGCACAGGGGTCGGATCGGGTTTCATGAAACCCCGACTTAGCCAAAAGTCGGCGACTTTTGAAAATGTTCGACCCGTTTCGCTCAACCCTACTGCCAAGGAAGCTCTTTGACAAAAAGGTTCTGTTGATCCATTTTCAGAAGTCTATGGCGCTCAGGGAATGACTAAGTCAGGATCTTTGGACGAGTTTGCATCTTTTGGATCCTATCAGAATCCCCTTGAAGTTTTGGGACTTAGCTGTGGTTCCATGGGAAACTGCGTGTGAGGGACAATCTGAAGAGTAAGAGCTCTGAGGAAAGGAACCATGCTGGAAAGCATAGACCACTTCTTGCTTCGTGGGTCCATCCTTTGGATGGCATGCGTTAGCTACATGACATTGGTGTTGTCGACCACCGTGAATAAGTGTCTCCCCAAGGGGTCTCTGACCCCTCTTTCCTTCCCAACCTCCGAATAACGACATGAGTCTCAAGTTGGATATAATTGGCCACAGCGGCCTTTATTATAAACAAACAAAACATATAACCGTAACATGATCTGGGAAGGGGTCCTTGAAGCTAAAAGTCTGGTGTTAACCATAGTATAACCAAGTGGACAAGAGACCAACCATAGATTACTCTCAGCCGTTACCCCACAGGCTCGAGAGCACCAAAATACCCTGAAGGGTTACCATTGTCCACTTCCAACTTAGGAATTTGGCCCACCGTTACCAAGATTCCCCCAAATCACCAGACCCGCAACCAAAACTTATACCAACTGGAGAATCTGTATCCCGACGGACCCCCCAGGCCAATTTAGCACCAACTCCAAGGACCCCTCCCCCCGCCTGCAGCCACTATGACCCGAAAACAAAAAGCCAACTGAAATTATCAAACACACAAACATAAAGGGCAGGTGGGCGGGACTGCTCACAGGTCCTCAGAGCGGGAAGTGACCGGCTCCTCCCCCCACTCACCCCATACCCTCTCTGGCCAGCATTAACCCTCCCCTAGGAGCGAACCCCACTCCCCCCTTCTTCATGCTCCAAACCCCCTGTCATGGCGGCTTCCACGTACGCCGCCGGGGCAAGGGGGTGGGGCGGCTCGCTCCAGCCTGGTCTTACACACATAAGTAGTTTGGGGTGTGAAATTCTGCTGACAGATCCCCTTTAAATGTAGAAATACCCTTTGAGACTAAAACTGCCATCCTAGCAACTACTGTAATCCCATGCTTAAAACTGCTCTAGAAATAATATATTACTGGATGAGCATCTGATACTTATTATGAAAAATTATAACCTTTCTAATTCAATCCTGAAAAAAGGAAAAATAATAAAAGTAACAGCGGGTTCAGAAGAGTAGAACCCCCTCTGGATATAACGAGGTGCTGCCAGACCTAAATCCTCAGGCTGTAAGATCAAACAGTGACCTGTGACCTCGCAGATCAGATATTGCTCTATGATACTTAGCACCTATTACCCAGCTGCTCATTAGGAGGCGCCGCTTCTCCCCACTAAATCTTAGAGGTGGGGGGTTTAGTTGGATTCTGTGGAAATTAATTTTGGTTACAATAAACTTTTCTCCTTTTTATCCTTTCCTCAAACTGATAACAGATGTTAGACTTTCGGGTGTGTAGAAGTGAATGCGATGATCGCTGAGCAGTTTCCATACACCTCCGAGACTGGTACTAAGCGCACATTAACCCTGTGATGTCAGGGTAGAATCCCGTGTTATCACGGTCTGCAAAGAAAACTTGAAAAAGTTGCAAAAATAATTTTTGAGCTACAGGAGCACTGTTATCAGATAGTTAAATATTTTTATACAAATTTCTATATCTGCTGACATCTAGTGACCAAATTGGTGAAATTGCAGACTGGTCTAAGACACAAGTTCTTGTGTTGCAGTCTACAGTGGAACGGTGATGTCACAGAGTGAGCGGCGCTATTATCTATGGAGGACTGATGATGTCACATAGTGAGGGGCAGTGTTATCTATGGAGGACTGATGATATCACAGAGTGAGCGGTGCTATTATTTATAGAGGACTGATGATGTCACATCCGGTCAGGACTATAAGGACTGTTGGAGCGGAGGTGAGTTGGCCACTGAGCTATCGTGTTTGTTTGCATGGACTTCCTGTGTTTGGACACCTGGAGCAGGAAAGGAATGGCCCATGGTCCTGAAGTGCCGCGTGTGCACGGGTCCCAGTAGCAAGGGAACCAGGGTCAGTCAGACCCATGTTAAAGGAACTTGAACTCTATGTTCTAGGGTTCCAACCGAGTGGAACCAAGATTACAGTTGACCAACAGAAGAATTTGGACACAGAGGCTGTATAAATGTACTAAATGTTTTAAATCTGACAAATTTGTATTTTACAGGTGCCGCTATGGTCAGGGACGACCATATTTTAGGAGGGAGGAGTGTAAGGAGGTGACAGAGGCCGTCATATGCCTTCTTCTCTTTGAACAGTACTCACATTGAATGTATGCAGTTTTATAGTGTTTATGACTTTATATATTCATGTAATGTTGTTATAATGTGTATGCACTTGACATGTGTAAAGGATAAGGGATAACATAGGACAATAGTGGGCATAGAATAGTGGGGCACCATAGAGAAGGGAATGAGAGTGTTAGGATGAGTATAGTTAGTATACGGGTTTTTGCAGGCTGGGAGGAGTTACAGATGGGTGTAGTAGCGTGATTGTCCAGCGAGTCAGAGATTGCCAGGACCAGGCAGGGATTGCCAGGAAGAGGCAGAGATTGCCAGGACACGGTAGAGATTGCCAGGACCAGGCTGGGATTGCTAGGACCAGGCAGAGATTGCAGGCAAACAGCAGAGAGTGCCAGGACAAGGCAGAGAATTCGGGGGAGACAGGAAAAGCTCCAGGAATGTCATTGCATGAGTACTGTGCTGTATATGTGTCAAGAAGCCTGTTACTAAGTAAAGTTGAACTGTTAAACATGGACATGGATTCTGGAGTCATTTGTGAGAATCGAGAATCTGGAGCAGGGATGGCTGAAGCAGAAGGAACTTTAGAATCTGAAGTTAGTGTTCTACTTTATGTTTCCTTTGTGGGGTGCCAGGGTGTGGGAATGCAACAGCACCTCCCCACGACTACCACACTGGCTGCCTTACAATGTCACTGAGTGAGCAGCGTTATTATCTATGGAGGACTGGTGCTGCCACATAGTGAGAGGCACTGTTGTCTATCCAGGAATGATCAAGTCACATAGTGAGGGGCACTGTTATCTATGGAGGACCGGTGATGTCTGTTGTGAATTCTGTGGCTGAATTCACTCCTGTGGTCACAAGTGGTACTGCAGCTTCTGAGCTTCCTCCCTCAGGTGTTCTGGTGAGCTCGTTAACTGCTTCATTACTTAACTCCGCCTGATGCTGCTATCCTTGCTCCTTGTCAATGTTTCAGTGTTGGATCTGAGCTTCTCCTGATTGTTCCTGTGACCTGCTGCTCTGTATAGCTAAGTGCTTTTTGCTTTTTTGTTGCTTTTTTTCTGTCCAGCTTGTCTTTTGTTTTGCTGGAAGCTCTGAGACGCAAAGGGTGTACCGCCGTTCCGTTAGTTCGGCACGGTGGGGTTTTTTTTGCCCCCTTTGCGTGGTTTTGCTTTAGGGTTTTTTGTAGACTGCAAAGTTCGCTTTACTGTCCTCGCTCTGTCCTAGAATATCGGGCCCCACTTTGCTGAATCTATTTCATCCCTACGTTTAGTCTTTTCATCTTACTCACAGTCATTATATGTGGGGGGCTGCCTTTTCCTTTGGGGAATTTCTCTGGGGCAAGTCAGGCCTATTTTTCTATCTTCAGGCTAGCTAGTTTCTTAGGCTGTGCCGAGTTGCCTAGGTAGTTGTTAGGCGCAATCCACAGCCGCTTTTAGTTGTGTTTAGGATAGGATCAGGTGTGCAGTCTACAGAGTTTCCACGTCTCAGAGCTCGTTCTTGTATTTTTGGGTATTTGTCAGATCACTGTGTGCGCTCTGATCGCTAAGCACACTGTGTTTCTGGATTGCCTTCATAACTCCTGTCATTGCCTAGCTAACAGTACAAGGAGCCTAACTAATGATTCTCAATAGAGGGAAAGAAAAAGTTCTGACATCATTTTTTTTTTTTTTTTTTTTTCTGCTCTGTGTTCACTTTTTTTTTTTTCCCCTAGACATTTGGGTGATTCTGGACACAGGTGTGGACATGGATATTCAGGGTCTGTGCTCTTCAATGGATAATCTCGTTATAAATGTACAAAAAATTCAAGATACTATTGATCAGAAATCTATGTTAGAACCAAGAATTCCTATTCCTGATTTGTTTTTTGGAGATGGAACTAAGTTTCTAAGTTTCAAAAATAATTGTAAGCTATTTCTGGCCTTGAAACCTCATTCTTCTGGTAATCCTATTCAACAGGTTTTGATTATTATTTCTTTTTTGCGCGGCGACCCTCAAGACTGGGCATTTTCTCTTGCGCCAGGAGACCCTGCATTGAGTAGTGTCGATGCGTTTTTCCTGGCGCTCGGATTGCTGTACGATGAGCCTAATTCAGTGGATCAGGCTGAGAAAAATTTGCTGGCTTTGTGCCAGGGTCAGGATGATATAGAAGTATATTGTCAGAAATTTAGGAAATGGTCAGTACTCACTCAGTGGAATGAATCTGCGCTGGCAGCTTTGTTCAGAAAGGGTCTCTCTGAGGCTCTTAAGGATGTCATGGTGGGATTTCCTATGCCTGCTGGTTTGAATGAGTCTTTGTCTTTGGCCATTCAGATCGGTCGACGCTTGCGCGAGCGTAAATCTGTGCACCATTTGGCGGTACTGCCTGAGGTTAAACCTGAGCCTATGCAGTGCGATAGGACTATGACTAGAGTTGAACGGCAGGAATACAGACGTCTGAATGGTCTGTGTTTCTACTGTGGTGATTCCACTCATGCTATTTCTGATTGTCCTAAGCGCACTAAGCGGTCCGCTAGGTCTGCCGTCATTGGTATTGTACAGTCCAAATTCCTTCTGTCCATTACCTTGATATGCTCTTTGTCGTCGTTTTCTGTCATGGCGTTTGTGGATTCGGGCGCTGCCCTGAATCTGATGGATTTGGATTATGCTAAACGTTGTGGGTTTTTCTTGGAGCCTTTGCGGTGTCCTATTCCATTGAGAGGAATTGATGCTACACCTTTGGCCAAGAATAAACCTCAATACTGGGCCCAGCTGACCATGTGCATGGCTCCTGCACATCAGGAAGTTATTCGCTTTCTGGTGTTGCATAATCTGCATGATGTGGTCGTGTTGGGGTTGCCATGGCTACAAACCCATAATCCAGTATTGGATTGGAATTCCATGTCGGTATCCAGCTGGGGTTGTCAGGAGGTACATGGTGATGTTCCATTTTTGTCGATTTCGTCATCCACCCCTTCTGAGGTCCCAGAGTTCTTGTCTGATTATCAGGATGTATTTGAAGAGCCCAAGTCCGATGCTCTACCTCCGCATAGGGATTGTGATTGTGCTATCAATTTGATTCCTGGTAGTAAATTCCCTAAAGGTCGATTATTTAATTTATCCGTGCCCGAACACGCCGCTATGCGCAGTTATGTGAAGGAATCCCTGGAGAAGGGACATATTCGCCCATCGTCATCACCACTGGGAGCAGGGTTCTTCTTTGTAGCCAAGAAGGATGGTTCGCTGAGACCGTGTATTGATTACCGCCTTCTTAATAAGATCACTGTTAAATTTCAGTATCCCTTGCCATTGTTATCTGACTTGTTTGCTTGGATTAAGGGGGCTAGTTGGTTCACTAAGATAGATCTTCGTGGTGCGTATAATCTGGTGAGAATCAGGCAAGGAGATGAATGGAAAACTGCATTCAATACGCCCGAGGGTCATTTTGAGTATCTAGTGATGCCGTTCGGACTTGCCAATGCTCCATCTGTGTTTCAGTCTTTTATGCATGACATCTTCCGTGAGTATCTGGATAAATTCCTGATTGTTTACTTGGATGACATTTTGATCTTCTCAGATGATTGGGAGTCTCATGTGAAGCAGGTCAGAATGGTTTTTCAGGTCCTGCGTGCTAACTCTTTGTTTGTGAAGGAATCAAAGTGTCTCTTCGGTGTGCAGAAAGTTTCATTTTTGGGGTTCATCTTTACCCCTTCTACTATCGAGATGGATCCAGTTAAGGTCCAAGCCATCCAGGATTGGATTCAGCCGACATCTCTGAAAAGTCTGCAAAAGTTCCTGGGCTTTGCTAATTTTTATCGTCGCTTCATCTGTAATTTTTCTAGCATTGCCAAACCATTGACCGATTTGACCAAGAAGGGTGCTGATTTGGTTAATTGGTCTTCTGCTGCTGTGGAAGCTTTTCAGGAGTTGAAGCGTCGTTTTTGTTCTGCCCCTGTGTTGTCAGCCAGATGTTTCTCTTCCGTTCCAGGTCGAGGTTGATGCTTCTGAGATTGGAGCAGGGGCGGTTTTGTCACAGAGAGGTTCTGATTGCTCAGTGATGAAACCATGTGCTTTCTTTTCCAGGAAGTTTTCGCCCACTGAGCGTAATTATGATGTGGGCAATCGAGAGTTGCTGGCCATGAAGTGGGCATTCGAGGAGTGGCGTCATTGGCTTGAAGGAGCTAAGCATCGCGTGGTGGTATTGACTGATCATAAGAACTTGACTTATCTCGAGTCTGCCAAGCGCTTGAATCCTAGACAGGCCCGTTGGTCGTTGTTTTTTGCCCGCTTCGACTTTGTGATTTCGTACCTTCCGGGCTCTAAAAATGTGAAGGCGGATGCTCTGTCTAGGAGTTTTGTGCCCGACTCTCCGGGTTTATCTGAGCCAGCGGGTATCCTCAAGGAAGGAGTCATTGTGTCTGCCATCTCCCCTGATTTGCGGCGGGTGCTGCAAAAATTTCAGGCGAATAAACCTGATCGTTGTCCAGCAGAGAAACTGTTCGTCCCTGATAGGTGGACTAATAAACTTATCTCTGAACTTCATTGTTCGGTGTTGGCTGGTCATCCTGGAATCTTTGGTACCAGAGAGTTAGTGGCTAGATCCTTCTGGTGGCCATCTCTGTCACGGGATGTACGTACTTTTGTGCAGTCCTGTGGGATTTGTGCTAGGGCTAAGCCCTGCTGTTCTCGTGCCAGTGGGTTGCTTTTGCCCTTGCCGGTCCCAAAGAGGCCTTGGACACATATTTCGATGGATTTCATTTCTGACCTTCCCGTTTCTCAAAAGATGTCAGTCATTTGGGTGGTCTGTGATCGCTTTTCTAAAATGGTCCATCTGGTGCCCTTGGCTAAATTGCCTTCCTCCTCTGATTTGGTACCTTTGTTCTTTCAGCATGTGGTTCGGTTGCATGGCATTCCTGAGAATATTGTTTCTGACAGAGGTTCCCAGTTTGTTTCAAGGTTTTGGCGAGCCTTTTGTGGTAGGATGGGCATTGACCTATCCTTTTCCTCGGCTTTCCATCCTCAGACTAATGGCCAGACCGAACGAACCAATCAGACCTTGGAAACATATCTGAGATGTTTTGTTTCTGCAGACCAGGATGATTGGGTGTCCTTTTTGCCGTTGGCTGAGTTCGCCCTTAATAATCGGGCCAGCTCGGCTACCTTGGTTTCTCCATTTTTTTGCAATTCTGGGTTCCATCCTCGTTTCTCTTCAGGACAGGTTGAGTCTTCGGACTGTCCTGGTGTGGATTCTGTGGTGGATAGGTTGCAGCAGATCTGGACTCAGGTAGTGGACAATTTGATCTTGTCCCAGGAGAAAGCTCAACTTTTCGCTAATCGCAGACGCCGTGTGGGTCCCCGACTTCGTGTTGGGGATCTGGTTTGGTTATCTTCTCGTCATATTCCTATGAAGGTTTCCTCTCCTAAATTTAAACCTCGTTTTATTGGTCCGTATAGGATTTCTGAGGTTCTCAATCCTGTGTCTTTTCGTTTGACCCTCCCAGACTCCTTTTCCATACATAATGTATTCCATAGGTCGTTGTTGCCGAGATACGTGGCACCTATGGTTCCATCTGTTGAGCCTCCTGCCCCGGTTTTGGTGGAGGGGGAATTGGAGTATATTGTGGAGAAGATTTTGGATTCTCGTGTTTCTAGACGGAAACTCCAGTATCTGGTTAAATGGAAGGGTTATGCTCAGGAAGATAATTCCTGGGTTTTTGCCTCTGATGTTCATGCTTCCGATCTTGTTCGTGCCTTTCATGCGGCTCATCCTGGTCGGCCTGGGGGCTCTGGTGAGGGTTCGGTGACCCCTCCTCAAGGGGGGGGTACTGTTGTGAATTCTGTGGCTGAATTCACTCCTGTGGTCACAAGTGGTACTGCAGCTTCTGAGCTTCCTCCCTCAGGTGTTCTGGTGAGCTCGTTAACTGCTTCATTACTTAACTCCGCCTGATGCTGCTATCCTTGCTCCTTGTCAATGTTTCAGTGTTGGATCTGAGCTTCTCCTGATTGTTCCTGTGACCTGCTGCTCTGTATAGCTAAGTGCTTTTTGCTTTTTTGTTGCTTTTTTTCTGTCCAGCTTGTCTTTTGTTTTGCTGGAAGCTCTGAGACGCAAAGGGTGTACCGCCGTGCCGTTAGTTCGGCACGGTGGGGTTTTTTTTGCCCCCTTTGCGTGGTTTTGCTTTAGGGTTTTTTGTAGACTGCAAAGTTCGCTTTACTGTCCTCGCTCTGTCCTAGAATATCGGGCCCCACTTTGCTGAATCTATTTCATCCCTACGTTTTGTCTTTTCATCTTACTCACAGTCATTATATGTGGGGGGCTGCCTTTTCCTTTGGGGAATTTCTCTGGGGCAAGTCAGGCCTATTTTTCTATCTTCAGGCTAGCTAGTTTCTTAGGCTGTGCCGAGTTGCCTAGGTAGTTGTTAGGCGCAATCCACAGCCGCTTTTAGTTGTGTTTAGGATAGGATCAGGTGTGCAGTCTACAGAGTTTCCACGTCTCAGAGCTCGTTCTTGTATTTTTGGGTATTTGTCAGATCACTGTGTGCGCTCTGATCGCTAAGCACACTGTTTCTGGATTGCCTTCATAACTCCTGTCATTGCCTAGCTAACAGATGTCACATAGTGAGGGGCACTGTTATCTATGGAGGACTGGTGATGTCACATAGTGAGGGGCACTGTTATCTATGGAGGACCGGTGATGTCACATAGTGAGGGGCACTGTTATCTATGGAGGACTGGTGATGTCACATAGTGAGGGGCACTGTTATCTATGGAGGACCGGTGATGTCACATAGTGAGGGGCAGTGTTATCTATGGAGGACCGGTGATGCCACATAGTGAGGGGCAGTGTTATCTATGGAGGACCGGTGATGTCACATAGTGAGGGGCAGTGTTGTCTATCCAGGAATGATCAAGTCATATAGTGAGGGGCACTGTTATCTATGGAGGACCGGTGATGTCACATAGTGAGGGGCACTGTTATCTATGGAGGACCGGTGATGTCATATAGTGAGGGGCACTGTTATCTATGGAGGACCGGTGATGTCACATAGTGAGGGGCAGTGTTATCTATGGAGGACCGGTGATGTCACATAGTGAGGGGCAGTGTTATCTATGGAGGATCGGTGATGTCACATAGTGAGGGGCAGTGTTATCTATGGAGGATCGGTGATGTCACATAGTGAGGGGCAGTGTTATCTATGGAGGACCGGTGATGTCAAAGAGTGAGGGGCACTGTTATCTATGGAGGACCGGTGATGTCACAGAGTGAGGGGCAGTGTTATCTATGGAGGACTGGTGATGTCACAGAGTGAGGGACAGTGTTATCTATGGAGGACCGGTGATGTCACATAGTGAGGGGCAGTGTTATCTATGGAGGACCGGTGATGTCACATAGTGAGGGGCAGTGTTATCTATGGAGGACCGGTGATGTCACAGAGTGAGGGGCACTGTTATGTTATGGGTTAGTAACTGGCTTAGTGATAGAAAGCAGAGGGTGGTTATAAATGGTATAGTCACTAACTGGGTCGCTGTGACCAGTGGGGTACCGCAGGGGTCAGTATTGGGACCTGTTCTCTTCAACATATTCATTAATGATCTGGTAGAAGGTTTACACAGTAAAATATCGATATTTGCAGATGATACAAAACTATGTAAAGCAGTTAATACAAGAGAAGATAGTATTCTGCTACAGATGGATCTGGATAAGTTGGAAACTTGGGCTGAAAGGTGGCAGATGAGGTTTAACAATGATAAATGTAAGGTTATACACATGGGAAGAAGGAATCAATATCACCATTACACACTGAATGGGAAACCGCTGGGTAAATCTGACAGGGAGAAGGACTTGGGGATCCTAGTTAATGATAAACTTACCTGGAGCAGCCAGTGCCAGGCAGCAGCTGCCAAGGCAAACAGGATCATGGGGTGCTTTAAAAGAGGTCTGGATACACATGATGAGAGCATTATACTGCCTCTGTACAAATCCCTAGTTAGACCGCACATGGAGTACTGTGTCCAGTTTTGGTCACCGGTGCTCAGGAAGGATATAATGGAACTAGAGAGAGTACAAAGGAGGGCAACAAAATTAATAAAGGGGATGGGAGATCTACAATACCCAGATAGATTAGCGAAATTAGGATTATTTAGTCTAGAAAAAAGACGACTGAGGGGCGATCTAATAACCATGTATAAGTATATAAGGGGACAATACAAATATCTCGCTGAGGATCTGTTTATACCAAGGAAGGTGACGGGCACAAGGGGGCATTCTTTGCGTCTGGAGGAGAGAAGGTTTTTCCACCAACATAGAAGAGGATTCTTTACTGTTAGGGCAGTGAGAATCTGGAATTGCTTGCCTGAGGAGGTGGTGATGGCGAACTCAGTCGAGGGGTTCAAGAGAGGCCTGGATGTCTTCCTGGAGCAGAACAATATTGTATCATACAATTAGGTTCTGTAGAAGGACGTAGATCTGGGGCTTTATTATGATGGAATATAGGCTGAACTGGATGGACAAATGTCTTTTTTCGGCCTTACTAACTATGTTACTATGTTATCTATGGAGGACCGGTGATGTCACGGAGTGAGGGGCACTGTTATCTATGGAGGACTGGTGATGCCACATAGTGACGGGCAGTGTTATCTGTGGAGGACTGGTGATGTCAGATAGTGAGGGGCAGTGTTATCTATGGAGGACTGGTGATGTCACAGAGTGAGGGGCAGTGTTATCTATGGAGGACCGGTGATGTCACATAGTGAGGGGCAGTGTTATCTATGGAGGACCGGTGATGTCACAGAGTGAGGGGCAGTGTTATCTATGGAGGACCGGTGATGTCACAGAGTGAGGGGCAGTGTTATCTATGGAGGACCGGTGATGTCACATAGTGAGGGGCAGTGTTATCTGTGAAGGACTGGTGATGTCACAGAGTGAGGGGCAGTGTTATCTATGGAGGACCGGTGATGTCACATAGTGAGGGGCACTGTTATCTATGGAGGACCGGTGATGTCACATAGTGAGGGGCAGTGTTATCTATGGAGGACCGGTGATGTCACATAGTGAGGGGCAGTGTTATCTATGGAGGACCGGTGATGTCACATAGTGAGGGGCAGTGTTATCTATGGAGGACCGGTGATGTCACATAGTGAGGGGCAGTGTTATCTATGGAGGACCGGTGATGTCACATAGTGAGGGGCAGTGTTATCTATGGAGGACCGGTGATGTCACATAGTGAGGGGCAGTGTTATCTATGGAGGACCGGTGATGTCACAGGGTGAGGGGCAGTGTTATCTATGGAGGACCGGTGATGTCACATAGTGAGGGGCAGTGTTATCTATGGAGGACCGGTGACGTCACAGGGTGAGGGGCACTGTTATCTATGGAGGACCGGTGATGTCACAGGGTGAGGGGCACTGTTATCTATGGAGGACCGGTGATGTCACAGGGTGAGGGGCAGTGTTATCTATGGAGGACCGGTGATGTCACATAGTGAGGGGCAGTGTTATCTATGGAGGACCGGTGATGTCACAGGGTGAGGGGCACTGTTATCTATGGAGGACCGGTGATGTCACAGGGTGAGGGGCAGTGTTATCTATGGAGGACCGGTGATGTGGTTAATAACCATAATAACCTGCCTCCTTACTGCCGGGACACGGCCCACTGCACAGCGGGTCCCGATTTTTGCAATGGGAGCCTCATTTCCTAGATGACATCATTACTTTGGCTTCAGACTAAAGTTTGTACACACATCACCATAATCTGGAAGTCTTTCCAGCGATTCCTCCCTATTATGACAATCTCCTAATAAAATGGAATCCATAGCGAATGGTTTCCATGCGCAGATGCAGATGTCCATGTCGTCTGTAAGATATTATTTGATTAAAGTGCCTCATTAAGAAGAAGCGTTGTGGGTGGGGAGGTACGAGGCGCATGAGGACAATCACTGCCATTAGGACCACTATTACAGTATATATTCATTCCTGTCAGGTTTCTGCTGACAGAAAGCAGAGATCTTGAACACGCTAAGAAATTCAAGTACAAAGTACATTGGAAAAACTGCAACTTTTCATTATGCAAAAAAAAACATTTTTTTGCTGAAATTGGAGCAACACTTCAAGATAAGATTTGGGTTGTATGTCTGAGATCTGTGGCAAGTCTGTTTTGAAAGGGAATAAGAAAATGACCTACTGTTTCCTTCAGATTTTTAAGGTAAATGTATTTTTTATCATTTTCTTTTATTTTTGCTATACAAAATAAAGATTAAAAAGAACTCCAGCTGGCCACAAGATCTAATATTAGTCACCTATTTATAATTATTTGCATGGACATTAACAGACCCTATTTGTTAGTATGGATGTATAAACTGGGCATGATCTAATCTGACCAACAATCATTGTGAAGGGAGGGGGAGGAGGTGAGCTGTGACATCACCTATAGTGAATGGTGGATCCTGTGTTATCTACTGTATATAGAGGTGTTATCAGTCACTGTACAGGAGGAGGAGGTGAGCTGTGACATCACCTATTGTGAATGGTGGATCCTGTGTTATCTACTGTATATAGAGGTGTTATCAGTCACTGTACAGGAGGAGGAGGTGAGCTGTGACATCACCTATTGTGAATGGTGGATCCTGTGTTATCTACTGTATATAGAGGTGTTATCAGTCACTGTACAGGAGGAGGAGGTGAGCTGTGACATCACCTATTGTGAATGGTGGATTCTGTGTTATCTACTGTATATAGAGGTGTTACCAGTCATTGTACAGGAGGAGGAGGTGAGCTGTGACATCACCTATTGTGAATGGTGGATTCTGTGTTATCTACTGTATATAGAGGTGTTACCAGTCATTGTACAGGAGGAGGAGGTGAGCTGTGACATCACCTATTGTGAATGGTGGATCCTGTGTTATCTACTGTATATAGAGGTGTTATCAGTCATTGTACAGGAGGAGGAGGTGAGCTGTGACATCACCTATTGTGAATGGTGGATCCTGGGTTATCTACTGTATATAGAGGTGTTATCAGTCATTGTACAGGAGGAGGAGGTGAGCTGTGACATCACCTATTGTGAATGGTGAATCCTGTGTTATCTACTGTATATAGAGGTGTTATTAGTCATTGTACAGGAGGAGGAGGTGAGCTGTGATATCGCCTATTGTGAATGGCGAATCCTGTGCTATCTACGCTACATAGAGGTATTGGAGTGCCTACCAGGGCCATAGGGTACTCGGCCGGGTCTGACGGTTCTTAAGGGGGTGGTCACGGCAACAGTGACCCCGTCCGTGGCCCTGGGCAACCAATAAAAGTGAAATGAAGGGAATAATAAAGTCTATAGTGGATTTGTTCGTGACACCACCCGTGGTGCTCGGCAATAGGGAAATGGCCGATGCTGCGGTTCAGGTCCACTGGGGCACATGGTGACGCAGCAGAGATGTTTCAGCTCTCCACGGGTAAAGCTAGGCCCCAGGGCAGTTAAAGAGTTAAAGTCAGTGATGGTGAATGTGGTGATGCAGGACAGGTGACGCGGTAATAATTTAGAGGACACAGCAGGGTGCAGTTTCCACACTTTTACTCACAGTTCTTAGATGCGGTCCCCAGCCGGGGTGCTGTGTCCTCCAGATTTGTGGTCCAGCTAGCTCTCAGGTAATTTGGGGTCCACTTCGCCAGAACCCCCTTTTTATGTGCCTTCCCTGGCAGTCTCACTGCGCTGGCTCCTGCCTCTCCTGTCCTGCGCCTTCACACTCAGTATCCCAAGCCAGCAGCCTTGGATTTTGTTGGGCGATGTCCTCTTGGTCCCCTTGATCCTATGTGGCTGCCTTTTCAGCAAGTGTGTGTGGTTGTGGCTGTGGCACGTACAGATACCACAGCGTCCATCTGGCTAGCTGAGCCTTGTAGTTTTCCACTAGTCTGGGGGCCAGTTCCCCCACAGCGATCTGGTCCCTCCACCTAACTACAGTTGGTGTGGGGCATGGATACGGGCCCCATGGATGGATTCCTCACTACCCGTGCCCCTGGGACCCCTTCTCTCTCTTCTTTCTGTCAGGATCTTCTCTCTATCTTCCTGGTTCTCTCTCTCTCCTCTGGTGCTGGGACAAGCTCCTCACTTCTCAAGTCCCCAGCTGCAACTATCCAACTCCCCAACTAACTCCTCCCTCTTGTTTCCATGACAACTCCTCTCACTGTCACTCTCTCCACCCACACCTTCTACCTAGTTCCTCAATGGCCTGGAGGTCTGGTGTTGGATGCTAGTGTGTAGGTATTGGGTAGTGTCCCCTCCTTACCCGAGAGCGGAGTACCACACGTCTGGGTGAGGTGCAGTACCTCTGTGGCGACTGGACCCTCAGGGGCGCCACAGTATTATCAGTCATACAGGAGGGGGAGGAGGTGAGCTGTGACATCACCTATTGTGGATGGTGGATCCTGTGTTATCAGCTTTGTACAGGAGTGTTACTTCTCTTTGTAAACCTGTCTCTGATGATGAACGTTTCTTGAAACAGGAAGTATGAGTCCAAAACAACCCCAATGGCTAGTATTAAAATTGCAAGATTACTGATTGTTTTGTTTTTTTATTACAGATTGTGATGTAAAAAAAATTGCTAAAATAAAGAAAGAATGTAATGTACACAAAAACCTTTTTTAAATAATAGGTTACTGTCTTAGGCTACGTTCACATTTGCGTTGTGCGATGTTGCGTCGGAAACGCAATGCACAACGCAAACAAAAACGCAACAAAACGCACGCTAAAACGCAGCGTTTTGCGACGCCTGCGTCCTTTTTTGCCGAATTTTGGACGCAAAAAAAAAATGCAACTTGCTGCGTCCTCTGCGCCTTACGCTTGCGGCAAAAAAACCGCATGCGTCGCAAAACGCAGCACAACGCATGTCCATGCGCCCTTCATGTTAAATATAGGGGCGCATGACGCATGCGTCGCCGCGGTTGCGCCCGACGCAACGCAAATGTGAACGTAGCCTAATGACGCATTCCTGTTAATAAGCAACAGAAAGAATGAGAAACAAGCAATACATGGAAAAAAAAACAATAACAGCACCGTGCAGAAGGTCGAGATAGGTGGGAAAAATGCTCAGTAAAAATGCTTCCAAAAAGAGAAGTGATAATAGTTTATTTTTATCAGCTACCAAAATGCAAAGTGAATTATCAAAAGAGAAATCATGATCGTATCATAATTGGTGACGGCACTATGTCTTCAAAACATTGTTTTCTCTCGATAGACTTGCAGAATATCAGAGATTTTGTAGGATTATTGTCAGGTGTGTGAGTAACCAGTTATACCAGACAGGTGATTTTTCATCATTTTCTAAGTTGAAACAGTCAGTAAATGAAACAGATGTGTGGGAAGCTTTAAACTGGGTGAGGTACAGTCGACCTCTACTATAATGGTGAGGTCGTGGAAGACAGTCTTATTTCATAGGTCACACACTATGGCAAGACTGAGCATAACAACAAAAATCAAGGTAGTTATACTGCATCGGCAAGGTCTCTCCCAAGCAAATACTTCATTGCAGAAATTTTGATTTCTCTTTTGTTCACTCACTTTGCATTTTGCTAATTGATAAAAATAAACTGACACCTCTATTTTTGAAAGCTTCTTACTGTGCTGAATTTTTTTCACCACTGCCTAAAATTTCTGCGCAGTATTGTATAATTACTAAATTGTAGTATAGCAATGTTGTAAAAACTCGAACTTGATATTTGCAGGATAAAGGAAAACTAGACTTAGAAATGAATGATTAAATTGTCCTTTGTACTAAAGCAGATACAGCAGTGTGGGGGGAGGATCCTGCTGCAGTCAGATGTATTACATCCACACACCAGGAGATGGATAGGAGGAGGAGGGGGGGGGGGGGGGGGCATGGCTAATCTGAGACTCTTGAGTTGTAATTGTAATATGAGACAAAATACGATTAGAGTAAAGGGGGAGATAAAGGGAGGAATTGCTGGCATACACAGGCAATCCCAATCTGAGGTGTGAACAGAAAAGTGGACCCCATTCTCTAAAAGGAGTGAGTTCTGGAAGTACAACCGTTATCTATCAGACCTTTATTGTGCCAGTATATATATATATATATATATATATATATGTATATATATATATATATATATATATATATGTATATGTATATATATATATATATATATATGTATATGTATATATATATATATATATATATATGTATATATATATATATATATATATATATGTATATATATATATATATATGTATATATATATATGTATATATATATATATATATATATATATATATATATATATATATATATATATATATATATATATATATATATATATATATATATATATATATATATATATATATAATGTACCGTATATGCAGGTTGCTAAAAAGTTTCACTTTTTGCAAAAAAAATATTTTTGATTAGTCTCAATGCTTAGAGGCTTAGGAGCCATAACTGCTGTTTTATTTTTTAGTGGAAAGAGCTATCATTTTTATTGGCACTATTTAAGAAGCATGATTTTTTTATCTCTACTTATTTAATTTTAGATAGGATGAAAAAAATAGCTATTCTGGCTTTTTTCAGTATTCATTATCCAAGATAAATAATTAAATAGTTTTTTTTAGTGCAGGTTATTACAGGTGCAAATATACCAAGTTTATCTATTTTTTGGAGGGAATTTGTTTTTTTTTTTACTATAATAAGCAATTTTTTCATTTTAACATGAATTTTTTCCTACATTAAAGACAGTTATAGAGAGTTGTAGGATGTCGCTCAAGGTGCCAGGTTTCCAGTGGAAGTTCAAGCTCGAATCTTGCTGGTCCTTTAGAATCTGCCAAGGGACAGTTTAGTAGGTATGATCACCCCTGCTTGATGCTACCCAGGTTTTCGGCAGTATATACCACGGGACAGGTTCCCTTTAAGTTTTTCACATTTTTTTTAAGGTGTTCTGTTCCGTTAAAAAAACAAAACAAAAACAGACTTATACTTTACAGAAACCTCTACCATATGTATAAAAAAAAACCTTCAAGTCTCAAGATACAAGTTCACTTCCATGTGGGAAGGAAGGACGGGGAGATCCGTCTCTGGATGCTATTAGTCAGTCCCAAGAATTCTCTTCTCTCTTCTTCTAATTGATATTCTTTGTTGAGACTCATGGACATCTTCCCGAGGGATCAGAACGAGACGGCCCATTCCAGAGACAGAAAGCAGATGACCCTTCTTAAAATAAGAAGAACCGTCTGGATCAGGAAGGAAGCTCAGATAAAGTGTGTGGGCTGCACGGGGAACCTTGGGATTCTGGGACTAGGAGGCACCGAGTCGTATTCTGTAACTTGTTAGTCTCATTGTTGTAATTGATAATAAAAATAACAACCCGGCAATGTACAAGGGTGCAGAGGTAACAGGAGTGCAGAGGTAACATGAGTACAGGGGTGCAGAGGTAACAGGAGTACAGGGGTGCAGAGGTAACAGGAGTACAGGGGTGCAGAGGTAACAGGAGTACAGGGGTGCAGAGGTGACAGGAGTACAGGGGTGCAGAGGTAACAGGAGTACAGGGGTGCAGAGGTAACAGAAGTACAGGGGTGCAGAGGTAACAGGAGTACAGGGGTGCAGAGGTAGTAGGAGTAAAGGGGAGCAGAGGTAACAGGAGTACAGGGGTGCAGAGGTAGTAGGAGTACAGGGGTGCAGAGGTAACAGGAGTACAGGGGTGCAGAGGTAACAGGAGTACAGGGGTGCAGAGGTAACAGAAGTACAGGGGTGCAGAGGTAACAGAAGTACAGGGGTGCAGAGGTAACAGGAGTACAGGGGTGCAGAGGTAACAGGAGTACAGGGGTGCAGAGGTAGCAGGAGTAAAGGGGAGCAGAGGTAACAGGAGTACAGGGAAGCAGAGGTACAAGGGAGCAGGGGAGCAGGAGTACAGGGGTGCAGAGGTAACAGGAGTACAGGGGTGCAGAGGTAACAGGAGTACAGGGGTGCAGAGGTAGCAGGAGTAAAGGGGAGCAGAGGTAACAGGAGTACAGGGAAGCAGAGGAACAAGGTAGCAGGAGAACAGAGGTGCAGAGGTACAGGGGAGAAAAGGGATCAGGAGTACATGGGAGCAGATCTACAGGGGTGCAGAGGTTGTAGGAGTACAGGGGAGCAAAGGTACAGGGGTGCAGAGGTAACAGAAGTACAGGGGTGCAGAGGTAACAGGAGTACAGGGGTGCAGAGGTAACAGGAGTACAGGGGTGCAGAGGTAACAGGAGTACAGGGGTGCAGAGGTAACAGGAGTACAGGGAAGCAGAGGTAACAGGAGTACAGGGGTGCAGAGGTAACAGGAGTACAGGGGTGCAGAGGTAACAGGAGTACAGGGAAGCCGAGGTAACAGGAGTACAGGGGTGCAGAGGTAACAGAAGTACAGGGGTGCAGAGGTAACAGAAGTACAGGGGTGCAGAGGTAACAGAAGTACAGGGGTGCAGAGGTAACAGGAGTACAGGGGTGCAGAGGTAGCAGGAGTACAGGGGTGCAGAGGTAGCAGGAGTAAAGGGGAGCAGAGGTAACAGGAGTACAGGGAAGCAGAGGAACAAGGTAGCAGGAGAACAGAGGTGCAGAGGTACAGGGGAGAAAAGGGATCAGGAGTACATGGGAGCAGATCTACAGGGGTGCAGAGGTTGTAGGAGTACAGGGGAGCAAAGGTACAAGGGTGCAGAGGTAGCAGGAGTACATGGGAGAAGATGTAACAGGAATACATGGGGTGCAGAAATATCAATACAGGGTTACAATCTATTGTAAATAATATACTGTAAATGTGGAAAAGTAAAAAAACGAAAACACCAAAATTTGTCATTTTTGTTTGTCGTCGTGTTTTCCTCAAAAAATGTAAGAAAAAGTAATCAAAACCTCAAAACATATCTCAAAAGGGTATCAATAAAAATGCAGCTCAGAAAAAACAGGCCCTAACACAGGTCAATCGAGAGAAGTAAAATGTTAAAGGTCTCTGAAAAGGTTGATCAAAAGGAAGTAGGTTTTCTCTTTTGCTAAATTTTGATTTTTTTTTTAACCACTAAAAAATAAAATGTATGTTTGGTATCAGCGTAATCGCACTGACATGATGAATCATGCTGCCAGCTCATTTATTCAGTGCTATGAATAAAAACCAAAAAACAATGGTGGAATCACATTTTTTTTTTCACAATTTCACGACACTTTGAATTTTGTTCCTCGATTTTAGTACATAATATGGTAAAAATTTGTGGTGTTAATAAAAACTACAACTTCTCCCACAAAATAAAACCCTTATGCGGCAATGTAGATGGGATAAATAAAAGTTATGACTTTTGGAAGAAAGTAAAGAAAAAAAAGAATATAAGAATAAAAAAAATTGCCAGGTCTTGAAAGATCTACAACCTATCTGGCTTAAATATTGAGACTTTCAAATTGGACCTTCAATCTGGATAATAATATTAATCTTTATTCCTAAATTGCTGATATATTCGGCAGCACTTTACAATTCAGAGGGGACATGTACAAACAATATCAGACATTATAGAGTTACACATAATTCAACAAGTAAACCAGAGGAGTGAGGTGACTGCACACAAGAGCCTACAGGCTCAGTGCGGGAGACTCAAAAGGTGAGAAGAGCATGTAGTGGATGGTCCAGCCATCAATATAATCACTAAAGGTATTAAGTTGCATGAACCGGTCACCGGCCAGTATCTGTATAAGTATTAATGCCAAGTTCTATTGATGGTTGGAGTGGGAACAGATGATAGTGTTGGAGAATGGAGCACAAGAGATAAAACGCTGCAATGCCGTGCGGCTCCCAGTCCTGAACAAAACCATGCGGAACTGATCCGAAGGAGAAAAGTTACAGGAGGGACAGAATTAGTTAGTGCTCCGGGTCAGGTGACGGTGACAAAGTCAGTGTTTGTTATAAAAGGCCAAGAAAAGAGATTTGACGCTAAGGGACATAGCGGATGCTCTCGCTACAGATCCAGTGGCCGAGAAAGTTGGCCGAAGGCCACGTGTGCCAGCAAAGCCCAGACTCAGACGACGGTCAAGCACCGAAGATCAGAGCAAAGCCAGTCAAGGTCCAGACTTCACCCGTTGACAGTCAAGCAACGAAAACAGGAACGACGCCGATCAAGGTTCCCGACCCAGACGAAGACGTTCAACAGTCAAGGACCAGCCCCCATCGATATAGACAAAGGAGACACTTGTCGATGGTCAAGTACCGAAAAGGCCCAGAGGATAGTCGGCCAGAGACTCGAGCCTGGGCTGGTGATCAGGGAAGATGTTTAAAACGGACCATCACTTTCAGCATGGACTTACGGTACCAGACACGGGCAGGCTGCAGGCCAGATGTTGGCTGGCAGATGATGAAGCAGCCCAGAGAACGCTGATAGACTTGGTTAGGGCTAGTGAGACGGAACAACGGCTCTTGTCAGTACCCAGACTTTTCCCACTAAATATGGTGTTTGTCCCCTTCCCAACTACAGAATAGGCTGGACTGCAGACCCTGAGCTAATCTCAAGATTCTGTTTTGTATACTAACCAACCTATCTCCATCTATATAATTGTTTTTGCCCGTAATTCTATGAATATTGTTCATGTGTGATTTGCAATAAACGTTTTTCCCAAATAATCCTCTTAAGTAAATAAATCAAATTGTTTTTCCCGCCTGGTGTCTGCGCTATTGCATTCAGTCCACCTGCTTACAATAAAAGGGAGCAGATTCTGGAAAAAAATTAGGAAGGGAGAACAGGGAACATTTACATTAGTGAGGTGAAGTATTAGGACTGTGTAATTAAATGTGTTCTTAGGGTGCACTTAAAACTGTGGACAATGTGAATGAACTAGATTGTCTGAGGTAGAGCATTCCAGAGAACTGGCGCAGCACGAGAGAAGTCTTGAAGACAGGAGTGAGAAGTTTGGATTAAAAGATGCTAGTCTTAGATCAGTTGTGGATCGGAGAGCATGGTTAGACTGATATAAAGAGATGTAGAGAGAGATGAATGGAGGTGCTGAACTGTGGAGAGAAAGGGTAGGATGGTAGACAGGGATGAGGAGATGTAGGGTGGTGAAGAACTGTGGAGAGGTTGAATAGAGTGATAGTGATGAGGAGGATAAGTCTGGCAGTGCAGATCTGTGAAGAGGATGGGTAGGTGGTAGACAATCATGAGTAGGAGATGTAGGGTGGTGCAGATATGTGGAGAGGACAAGTAGAGTGGTAGACAGTGATGAGGACAAGATGCATGGCAGTGCAGATCTGTGGAAAGGACAGGTAGGATGGTAGGCATAGATGAGGGGGAGATGTATGGCAGTGCAGACCTGTGGAAAGGACAGGTAGGATGGTAGGCATAGATGAGGGGGAGATGTATGGCAGTGCAGACCTGTGGAAAGGACAGGTAGGATGGTAGACATAGATGAGGGGGAGATGTATGGCAGTGCAGACCTGTGGAAAGGACAGGTAGGATGGTAGACATAGATGAGGAGGAGATGTATGGCAGTGCAGACCTGTGGAAAGGACAGGTAGGATGGTAGACATAGATGAGGAGGAGATGTATGGCAGTGCAGACCTGTGGAAAGGACAGGTAGGATGGTAGACATAGATGAGGGGGAGATGTATGGCAGTGCAGACCTGTGGAAAGGACAGGTAGGATGGTAGACATAGATGAGGGGGAGATGTATGGCAGTGCAGATCTGTGGAAAGGACAGGTAGGATGGTAGACATAGATGAGGAGGAGATGTATGGCAGTGCAGACCTGTGGAAAGGACAGGTAGGATGGTAGACATAGATGAGGAGGAGATGTATGGCAGTGCAGACCTGTGGAAAGGACAGGTAGGATGGTAGGCATAGATGAGGAGGAGATGTATGGCAGTGCAGATCTGTGGAAAGGACAGGTAGGATGGTAGACATAGATGAGGGGGAGATGTATGGCAGTGCAGACCTGTGGAAAGGACAGGTAGGATGGTAGACATAGATGAGGAGGAGATGTATGGCAGTGCAGACCTGTGGAAAGGACAGGTAGGATGGTAGACATAGATGAGGAGGAGATGTATGGCAGTGCAGATCTGTGGAAAGGACAGGTAGGATGGTAGACATAGATGAGGGGGAGATGTATGGCAGTGCAGACCTGTGGAAAGGACAGGTAGGATGGTAGACATAGATGAGGAGGAGATGTATGGCAGTGCAGATCTGTGGAAAGGACAGGTAGGATGGTAGACATAGATGAGGGGGAGATGTATGGCAGTGCAGACCTGTGGAAAGGACAGGTAGGATGGTAGACATAGATGAGGAGGAGATGTATGGCAGTGCAGATCTGTGGAAAGGACAGGTAGGATGGTAGACATAGATGAGGGGGAGATGTATGGCAGTGCAGATCTGTGGAAAGGACAGGTAGGATGGTAGACATAGATGAGGGGGAGATGTATGGCAGTGCAGATCTGTGGAAAGGACAGGTAGGATGGTAGACATAAATGAGGAGGAGATGTATGGCAGTGCAGATCTGTGGAAAGGACAGGTAGGATGGTAGACATAGATGAGGAGGAGATGTATGGCAGTGCAGATCTGTGGAAAGGACAGGTAGGATGGTAGACATAGATGAGGAGGAGATGTATGGCAGTGCAGATCTGTGGAAAGGACAGGTTGGATGAAAGACAGAGATAAGGTATGCAAATTGCCTCTTCTGAGGAAAAGAGGACTTAAACTCTATAGCGCCACCTGTTGGAAGTAGCGATCCTACAAGTCACAATCAACTCTTTAACGAGTCGTGCAATATGATAAGGTAGAGATTTATGGCAGTGCAGATCTGTGGAAAGGACAGGTAGGATGGTAGACAGAGATAAGGAAGAGATTTATGGCAGTGCAGATCTGTGGAGAAGGTGAGAAGTGTTGAAGGCAGAGATGAGTGAGGAGAAGTAGGACGTAGTAAAACGGTGTAGGATTTTGTGAGTGAAAGTGATACGTTTACGATACGATATGTATTTTATAGCAGATGGGTATCCAGTGCAATGACTGGCAAAAGGTGGAGGCATTGGTGTACTGGCTGGACAAAAATACGACCCTGGCTGCTGCATTCAGGATAGAAAGCCCCAGAAGGAATGAATGGAGCAGCGGTAGAGAATGCGCTCATTGAGCAATTCTGCCTAATAGTGTGGGCCCTACTGATCCAGAATATTATAACTTATCCTGTGGATAGGTGATGACGACTTACCTTCACTGCATAATTCCTTTACATTCAGTGTCCAGCACTGCATTGATAGTTTTAGCTAGAGAGTATTGTTTTCCTGCACTGCCATCTAGTGGTTCACACTGTGCTAAAGTTCATTGCAGGACCTAAGAGAATTAGGAGATCCAGAGATACTGCCACCTTGTGGAACAAGAAGATTTAATGGCCAATACAACTACTGTATGTTATATAAAAGATACTGAGAGAGGCATTAGATTTTTAGTAATTTCTTTATTTCTATATATTGTATATTACAATCGCACTGTGATCAGTAGGAGAAACCTATGGCAAGACATAGTCAGTTTATGTGCCAACATGGCTCACCCGACAGTATGTCTGTGAGCATGCTGCAAGGGGGAGGGGAAACAGATGACGAGGTGGCCGAGTGGTTAAGGCGATGGACTGCTAATCCATTGTGCTCTGCACGCGTGGGTTCGAATCCCATCCTCGTCGCAAGTTTCTTTTTTTTACGTTTATTAAATTGAAAAAGTTTATTAAATTGACTAACATAGGATAAAATAAAAATTGAAGCTAAAAACTGGGAGAAAAAAGCCCAAAGGTAATAAAGGTGTTTCTTTGAGAACAACATAAAATGAAATTGAAATGAAAACCCAGACAAAGCAAAAGTGATCTACAAAATATTATTGGAATGCTGAGGAACATCTATGAAAAGCCACAGTTGTGCTCAAAAGTTTACATACCCCTGCAGAATTTTTGCTTTCTTGGTGTTTTTTTCAGAGAATATAAATGATAACACCAAAACTTTTCCTCCACTCATAGTTAGTGGTTGGGTGAAGCAATTTATTGTCAAACTTCTGTGTCTTCTCTTTTTAAATCATAATGACAACCCAAAACATCCAAATGACCCTGATCAAAAGTTCACATACCCTGGTGATTTTGGCCTGATAATGTGCACAGAAGGTGACACAAATTGGCTTTAATGGCTACTGAAGGTAACATCCAAAAACAGAACAGACAGCACGTCATTTTTTATTTAAATTAATTTATGTATAGCGCAGGTGCCGGCTTATGAATACACCCATCAGCGTCTTCAGTGACAACAGGCGTAGGCTTATGGGAGTAGTACTCACATCAATCTACGCCTCTGTGACCAGCAGTAAACTTTTTACTGCCGATCACAGCTGCTGACTCACGCTGTCATCTGACAGCGTAGGAACTGCAGCACTCTGACCTACAACCGATCAGAGCTGCTGGTGTTTCTTGCGCTGTCATGCAGATTACAGCATGGGAAACACTCGACGTTCGGGGTGCCGAACCCAAACAGTAACACAGACTTCCTGGAGAAGTCTGTGTTCGGGGTCTGTGCTCAAACAGTAGGAGTTTGGCAAGGACCCCGAACTTTAGTGTTCGGGTTTACCCATCACTAATTGCAAGCAATGGGACTTTATGAATTGTTCCAAGCCAAAGATATAGCTGGAGAAGAGTAGGGGTCCTGGGATAGAGCCTTGAGGGACACCAAAGGAAAAAGGGTGGGGTGAGGAGGTAGTGTGGGAATGGGAGACACTAAATGTGCAATTAGTGAGGTACGATGAGATCCAGGTGAGAACAAGGTCTAAAGCTAAAAGTGATTTGTACCTGTGTAATTCCCCTAGATTGTCCGTAATAACAAGGTCACTTCCAAAAGCTTTTACGAACTGGAGGAACAAATAATTGTGTATATGAGTCGCCCTGCCAGGGCCGTGGGGTACTCGCTACCGGGTCCTGAGTTCACAGGGTGATGTCACGGTGGCTGCGACGTGGTCCGTGGCCCTGGCCATGTAAAAAGTTGTTAAAGGGATAAAATTTATGTTCGTGATGCCACCTGTGGTATTCGGTCAGGGTGACCGACGCTGCTTTAAACCCTTAAGCCCCAAGGGTGGTTTGCACGTTAATGACCGGGCCAATTTTTATAATTCTGACCACTGTCCCTTTATGAGGTTATAACTCTGGAACGCTTTAACGGATCCCCGTGATTCTGACAATGTTTTCTCGAGACATATTGTACTTCATGATAGTGGTAAAATTTCTTTGATATTACCTGCGTTTATTTGTGAAAAAATGGAAATTTGGTGAAAATTTTGAAAATTTTGCAATTTTCCAACTTTGAATTTTTATGCCCTTAAATCACAGAGATATGTCACACAAAATGCTTAATAAGTAGCATTTCTCACATGTCTACTTTACATCAGCACAATTTTGGAAACAAATTTTTTTTTGTTAGGGAGTTATAAGGGTTAAAATTTGACCAGCAATTTCACATTTTTACAACACCATTTTTTTTAGGGACCATATCACATTTGAAGTCATTTTGAGGGGTCTATATGATAGAAAATAACCAAGTGTGACAACATTCTAAAAACTGCACCCCTCAAGGTGCTCAAAACCATATTCAAGAAGTTTATTAACCCTTCTGGTGCTTCTCAGGAATTTTTGGAATGTTTAAAAAAAAATGAACATTTAATTTTGTTTCACAAAAAATTTACTTCAGCTCCAATTTGTTTTATTTTACCAAGGGTAACAGAAGAAAATGGACTCCAAAAGTTGTTGTACAATTTGTCCTGAGTACCCCGATACCCCATATGTGGGGTAAACCACTGTTTTGGCGCATGGCAGAGCTCGGAAGGGAAGGAGCGCCGTTTGACTTTTCAATGCAAAATTGGCTGGAATTGAGATGGGATGCCATGTTGCGTTTGGAGAGCCACTAATGTGCCTAAACATTGAAACCCCCCACAAGTGACACCATTTTGGAAAGTAGACCCCCTAAGGAACTTATCTAGATGTGTGATGAGCACTTTGACCCATCAAGTGCTTCACAGAAGTTTATAATGTAGAGCCATAAAAATAAAACATAATATCTTTCACAAAAATGAACTTTTCGCCCCCAATTTTTTTTATTTTCCCAAGGGTACCTGTTATGCTGTGCTATCAGGCAACACAGTGTGCAGTAATCAGCGCACATACAGTGATATGGCAATAACCCAAAAACAATAGAACAAGCTCTGAGACGTGGAATCTCTGCAGACTGCAATACCTGAACCTATCCTCACACAACTAAAAGCAGCAGTGGATTGCGCCTAACACTACCTATGCAACTCGGCACTGCCTGAGGAGCTGACTAGCCTGAAGATAGAAATACAAGCCTGACTTGCCTCAGAGAAATACCCCAAAGGAATAGGCAGCCCCCCACATATAATGACTGTTAGCAAGATGAAAAGACAAAACGTAGGAATGAAATAGATTCAGCAAAGTGAGGCCCGATATTCTAGACAGAGCGAGGATAGCAAAGAGAACTATGCAGTCTACAAAAAACCCTAAAGCAGAACCACGCAAAGGGGGGCAAAAAGACCCACCGTGCCGAACTAACGGCACGGCGGTGCACCCTTTGCGTCTCAGAGCTTCCAGCAAAAGAGAATAGCACAGCTGGACAGAAAAAACGGAAACAAAAACAAAGTAACACTTATCTAGCAGAGCAGCAGGCCACAGGAAAGATGCAGTAGCTCAGATCCAACACTGGAACATTGACAAGGAGCAAGGAAGACAGACTCAGGTGGAGTTAAATAGCAAGGCAGCCAACGAGCTCACCAAAACACCTGAGGGAGGAAGCCCAGAGGCTGCAATACCACTTGTGACCACAGGAGTGAATTCAGCCACAGAATTCACAACAGTACCCCCCCCTTGAGGAGGGGTCACTGAACCCTCACCAGAACCCCCAGGCCGACCAGGATGAGCCACATGAAAGGCACGAACAAGATCTGGGGCATGGACATCAGAGGCAAAAACCCAGGAATTATCCTCCTGAGCATAACCCTTCCATTTGACCAGATACTGGAGTTTCCGTCTAGAGACACGAGAATCCAAAATTTTCTCCACAATATACTCCAATTCCCCCTCCACCAAAACAGGGGCAGGAGGCTCCACAGATGGAACCATAGGTGCCACGTATCTTCTCAACAACGACCTATGGAATACATTATGTATGGAAAAGGAGTCTGGGAGGGTCAGACGAAAAGACACCGGATTGAGAATCTCAGAAATCCTATACGGACCAATAAAACGAGGTTTAAATTTAGGAGAGGAAACCTTCAAAGGAATATGACGAGAAGATAACCAAACCAGATCCCCAACACGAAGTCGGGGACCCACACGGCGTCTACGATTAGCGAAAAGCTGAGCCTTCTCCTGGGACAAGGTCAAATTGTCCACTACCTGAGTCCAGATCTGCTGCAACCTGTCCACCACAGAATCCACACCAGGACAGTCCGAAGACTCAACCTGTCCTGAAGAGAAACAAGGATGGAACCCAGAATTGCAGAAAAATGGAGAGACCAAGGTAGCCGAGCTGGCCCGATTATTAAGGGCGAACTCAGCCAACGGCAAAAATGACACCCAATCATCCTGGTCAGCAGAAACAAAACATCTCAGATAGGTTTCCAAGGTCTGATTGGTTCGTTCGGTCTGGCCATTAGTGTGAGGATGGAAGGCCGAGGAAAAAGATAGGTCAATGCCCATCCTACCACAAAAGGCTCGCCAGAACCTCGAGACAAACTGGGAACCTCTGTCAGAAACAATATTCTCAGGAATGCCATGCAAACGAACCACATGCTGGAAGAACAAAGGCACCAAATCAGAGGAGGAAGGCAATTTAACCAAGGGCACCAGATGGACCATTTTAGAAAAGCGATCACAGACCACCCAAATGACCGACATCTTTTGAGAAACGGGAAGGTCAGAAATGAAATCCATCGAAATATGTGTCCAAGGCCTCTTCGGGACCGGCAAGGGCAAAAGCAACCCACTGGCACGTGAACAGCAGGGCTTAGCCCGAGCACAAATCCCACAGGACTGCACAAAAGTACGTACATCCCGTGACAGAGATGGCCACCAGAAGGATCTAGCCACTAACTCTCTGGTACCAAAGATTCCTGGATGACCAGCCAGCACCGAACAATGAAGTTCAGAGATAACTTTACTAGTCCACCTATCAGGGACGAACAGTTTCTCGGCCGGACAACGATCAGGTTTATTAGCCTGAAATTTCTGCAACACTCTCCGCAAATCAGGAGAGATGGCAGACACAATGACTCCTTCCTTGAGGATACTCGCCGGCTCAGATAACCCCGGAGAGTCGGGCACAAAACTCCTAGACAGAGCATCCGCCTTCACATTTTTAGAGCCCGGAAGGTACGAAATCACAAAATCAAAACGAGCAAAAAATAACGACCAACGGGCCTGTCTAGGATTCAAGCGCTTGGCAGACTCGAGATAAGTAAGATTCTTATGATCAGTCAATACCACCACGCGATGCTTAGCTCCCTCAAGCCAATGACGCCACTCCTCGAATGCCCACTTCATGGCCAGCAACTCTCGGTTGCCCACATCATAATTACGCTCAGCAGCAGAAAATTTCCTGGAAAAGAAAGCACATGGTTTCAACACTGAGCAACCAGAACCTCTCTGTGACAAAACCGCCCCTGCTCCAATCTCAGAAGCATCAACCTCGACCTGGAACGGAAGAGAAACATCTGGTTGACACAACACAGGGGCACAGCAAAAACGACACTTCAACTCCTGAAAAGCTTCCACGGCAGCAGAAGACCAATTAACCAAATCAGCACCCTTCTTGGTCAAATCGGTCAATGGTCTGGCAATGCTAGAAAAATTACAGATGAAGCGACGATAAAAATTAGCAAAGCCCAGGAATTTCTGCAGACTTTTCAGAGATGTCGGCTGAGTCCAATCCTGGATGGCCTGGACCTTAACCGGATCCATCTCGATAGTAGAAGGGGAAAAGATGAACCCCAAAAATGAAACTTTCTGCACACCGAAGAGACACTTTGATCCCTTCACGAACATAGTAACATAGTAACATAGTAACATAGTTAGTAAGGCCGAAAAAAGACATTTGTCCATCCAGTTCAGCCTATATTCCATCATAATAAATACCCAGATCTACGTCCTTCTACAGAACCTAATAATTGTATGATACAATATTGTTCTGCTCCAGGAAGACATCCAGGCCTCTCTTGAACCCCTCGACTGAGTTCGCCATCACCACCTCCTCAGGCAAGCAATTCCAGATTCTCACTGCCCTAACAGTAAAGAATCCTCTTCTATGTTGGTGGAAAAACCTTCTCTCCTCCAGACGCAAAGAATGCCCCCTTGTGCCCGTCACCTTCCTTGGAACAAGGAATTAGCACGCAGTACCTGGAAAACCATTCTGACTTGCTTCACATGAGACTCCCAATCATCAGAGAAGATCAAAATGTCATCCAAGTAAACAATCAGGAATTTATCCAGATACTCACGGAAAATGTCATGCATAAAAGACTGAAAAACAGATGGAGCATTGGCAAGTCCGAACGGCATCACCAGATACTCAAAATGACCCTCGGGCGTATTAAATGCCGTTTTCCATTCATCTCCCTGCCTGATTCTCACCAGATTATACGCACCACGAAGATCAATCTTAGTAAACCAACTAGCCCCCTTAATCCGAGCAAACAAGTCAGAAATCAATGGCAAGGGATACTGAAACTTAACAGTGATCTTATTAAGAAGGCGGTAATCAATACACGGTCTTATCGAACCATCCTTTTTGGCTACAAAAAAGAACCCTGCTCCCAATGGTGATGACGATGGGCGAATATGTCCCTTCTCCAGGGATTCTTTCACATAACTGCGCATAGCGGTGTGTTCAGGCACGGACAAATTAAATAAACGACCCTTAGGGAATTTACTACCAGGACTCAAATTGATAGCACAATCACAATTCCTATGCGGAGGTAGGGCATCAGACTTGGGCTCTTCAAATACATCCTGAAAGTCAGACAAGAACTCTGGGATGTCAGAAGGAATGGATGACGAAATAGACAAAAATGGAACATCACCATGTACTCCCTGACAACCCCAGCTGGTTACCGACATAGAGTTCCAATCTAATACTGGATTATGGGTTTGTAGCCATGGCAACCCCAACACGACCACATCATGCAGATTATGCAGTACCAGAAAGCGAATAACTTCCTGATGTGCAGGAGCCATGCACATGGTCAGCTGGGCCCAGTACTGAGGCTTATTCTTGGCCAAAGGTGTAGCATCAATTCCTCTCAACGGAATAGGACACCGCAAAGGCTCCAAGAAAAATCCACAACGTTTAGCATAATCCAAATCCATCAGATTCAGGGCAGCGCCTGAATCCACAAACGTCATGACAGAATACGATGACAAAGAGCATATCAAGGTAATGGACAGAAGGAATTTGGACTGTACAGTACCAATGACGGCAGAGCTATCGAACCGCCTAGTGCGCTTAGGACAATTAGAAATAGCATGAGTGGAATCACCACAGTAGAAACACAGCCTGTTCAGACGTCTGTGTTCTTGCCGTTCAACTTTAGTCATAGTCCTGTCGCACTGCATAGGCTCAGGTTTACTCTCAGACAATACCGCCAGATGGTGCACAGATTTACGCTCGCGCAAGCGACGACCGATCTGAATGGCCAAAGACAGACTCATTCAAACCAGCAGGCATAGGAAATCCCACCATGACATCCTTAAGAGCTTCAGAGAGACCCTTTCTGAACCAAGCCGCCAGTGCAGATTCATTCCACAGAGTGAGTACTGACCACTTCCTAAATTTCTGACAATATACTTCTACATCATCCTGACCCTGGCATAAAGCCAGCAAATTTTTCTCAGCCTGATCCACTGAATTAGGCTCATCGTAAAGCAATCCAAGCGCCTGGAAAAACGCATCAACATTACTCAATGCAGGGTCTCCTGGCGCAAGAGAAAACGCCCAGTCCTGTGGGTCGCCGCGCAAAAAAGAAATAATAATCAAAACCTGTTGAATAGGATTACCAGAAGAATGAGGTTTCAAGGCCAGAAATAGCTTACAATTATTTTTGAAGCTCAGGAACTTAGTTCTGTCACCAAAAAACAAATCAGGAATAGGAATTCTTGGTTCTAGCATAGATTTCTGATCAATTGTATCTTGAATCTTTTGTACATTTATAACGAGATTATCCATTGAGGAGCACAGAGCCTGAATATCCATGTCCACAGCTGTGTCCTGAAGCACTCTAATGTCTAGGGGAAAAAAAAAAAAAAAAACTGAAGACAGAGCTGAGGAAAAAAAAAAATGATGTCAGGACTTCTTTTGTCCCTCTATTGAGAATCATTGGTTTGGCTCCTTGTACTGTTATGCTGTGCTATCAGGCAACACAGTGTGCAGTAATCAGCGCACATACAGTGATATGGCAATAACCCAAAAACAATAGAACAAGCTCTGAGACGTGGAATCTCTGCAGACTGCAATACCTGAACCTATCCTCACACAACTAAAAGCAGCAGTGGATTGCGCCTAACACTACCTATGCAACTCGGCACTGCCTGAGGAGCTGACTAGCCTGAAGATAGAAATACAAGCCTGACTTGCCTCAGAGAAATACCCCAAAGGAATAGGCAGCCCCCCACATATAATGACTGTTAGCAAGATGAAAAGACAAAACGTAGGAATGAAATAGATTCAGCAAAGTGAGGCCCGATATTCTAGACAGAGCGAGGATAGCAAAGAGAACTATGCAGTCTACAAAAAACCCTAAAGCAGAACCACGCAAAGGGGGGCAAAAAGACCCACCGTGCCGAACTAACGGCACGGCGGTGCACCCTTTGCGTCTCAGAGCTTCCAGCAAAAGAGAATAGCACAGCTGGACAGAAAAAACGGAAACAAAAACAAAGTAACACTTATCTAGCAGAGCAGCAGGCCACAGGAAAGATGCAGTAGCTCAGATCCAACACTGGAACATTGACAAGGAGCAAGGAAGACAGACTCAGGTGGAGTTAAATAGCAAGGCAGCCAACGAGCTCACCAAAACACCTGAGGGAGGAAGCCCAGAGGCTGCAATACCACTTGTGACCACAGGAGTGAATTCAGCCACAGAATTCACAACAGGTACCAGAAGAAATTGTACCCCGAAAGTTGTTGTGCAATTTGTCCTGAGTAAGCTGATATCCCATATGTGGGGGTAAACCACTGTTTGGGTGCATGGCAGAGCTCGGAAGGGAAGGAAAGCCGTTTGACTTTTCAATGCAAAATTGGCTGGAATTAAGATGGGACGCCATGTTGCATTTGGAGAGCCCCTGATGTGCCTAAACATTGAAACCCCCCACAAGTGACACCATTTTGGAAAGTAGACACCCTAATGATCTTATCTAGATGTGTTGTGAGAGCAGAGCCGTGAAAATAATTAAAAAAAATTTCCACAAAAATTATTTTTTAGCCCCCAGTTTTGCATTTTCCCAAGGGTAACAGGAGAAATTGGACCCCAAAAGTTGTTGTGCAATTTGTCCTGAGTACGATGATACCCCATATGTGGGGGGGAACCACCGTTTGGGCGCATGGCAGAGCTCGGAAGGGAAGGAGCGCCATTTGGAATGCAGACTTAGATGGAATGGTCTGCAGGCGTCACGTTTCATGTGCAGAGCCTCTGATGTACCTAAACAATAGAAACCTCTCACAAGTGACCCGATATTGGAACCTTGACCCCCCAAGGAACTTATCTAGATGTGTTGTGAAAACTTTGAAACCCCAAGTATTTCACTACAGTTTATAACGCAGAGCCGTGATTTTTTTTCCTACAAAAATGATTTCTAAGCCCCCCAAATTTTTATTTTCCCAAGGGTAACAAGAGAAATTGGACCCCAGAAGTTGTCCAATTTGTCCTGAGTACGCTGATACCCCATATGTTGGGGTAAACCCCTGTTTGGGTGCACGGGAGAGCTCAGAAGGGAATGAGCACTGTTTTACTTTTTCAATGCAGAATTGGCTGGAATTGAGATCGAACGCGATGTCGCGTTTGGAGAGCCCTGATGTGCCTAAACAGTGGAAACCCCCCAATTATAACTGAAACCCTAATCCAAACACACCCCTAACCCTAATTCCAACCATAACCCTAACCACACCCCTAACCCTGACACACCCCTAACACTAATCCCAACCATAAATGTAATCCAAATCCTAACCCTAGTCCCAACCCTAACCCTAGCCCTAACCCTAGCCCTAACTCTAACCCTAGCCCCAACCCTAACCCTAACCCTAACCCTAGCCCTAGCTCTAGCCCTAACCCTAGCCGTAACCCTAATGGGAAAATGGAAATAAATACATTTTTTACATTTTTTATTTTTCCCTAAGGGGGTGATAAAGTCGGGTTTGATTTACTTTTATAGCGTTTTTTTTTGCGGATTTTTATGACTGGTAGCCATCACACACTAAAAGACGCTTTTATTGCAAAAAAATATATTTTTTTGCTTTACCACATTTTGAGAGCTGTAATTTTTCCATATTTTGGTCCACAGAGTCATGTGAGGTCTTGTTTTTTGCGGGACGAGTTGACATTTTTATTGGTAACATTTTCGGGCACGTGACATTTTTTGATCGCTTTTTATTCCGATTTTTGTGAGGCAGTATGACCAAAAAAACAGCTATTAATAAATTTCTTTTTTGGGGGGCGCTTATACCATTCCGTGTTTGGTAAAATGGATAAAGCAGTTTTATTCTTCGGGTCAGTACGATTACAGCGATACCTCATTTATATTTTTTTTATGCTTTGGCGCTTTTATACCATAAAAACTATTTTATAGAAAAAATTATTATTTTTGCATCACTTTATTCTGAGGACTATAACTTTTTTATTTTTTTGATGATGCTGTATGGTAGCTCGTTTTTTGCGGGACAAGATGATGTTTTCAGCGGTACCATGGTTATTTATATCCGTCTTTTTGATCGTGTGCTATTCCAATTTTTGTTCGGCGGTATGATGATAAAGAGTTGTATTTTGCCATTTTGTCTCTTTTTTTTTACGGTGATCACTGAAGGGGTTAACTAGTGGGACAGTTTTATAGGTCGGGTCGTTACGGACGCGGCGATACTAAATATGTGTACTTTTATTGTTTTTTTTTTAATTTAGATAAAGAAATGTATTTATGGGAATGATATATATATTTTTTTCTTTATTTAGGATTTTTTTTTTTTTTACACAATTAAATATTTTTTTTTTAACTTTATAACATTGTCAAACACAACGAGATCGCTATCCAGGATGCTGCAACGTCACAGATTGTTGTCATTCTCATTGCAAAGTTGCTGAGTGTGACGGTACCTTTAGATGACCCGGCTCTGTGGGGTGTCACTGTGCCTCCTGGGTGTGGGTGCGGACAGGTAATGTGCAATTAGCTGTCCTGCCGGTCTCTGATGTAAGGCGTGGAGGTCCTTACAACCTCGGTGTTCCGGCTACCAGATTTCTGCGCCTCAGAAGGAGGCCGCCTGCTCGGGGCTGGTCCCCTTCTGGTATCTTCTCCTGTGCTTCATGCTCACTGCAATCATAGTAACATAGTAACATAGTTAGTAAGGCCGAAAAAAGACATTTGTCCATCCAGTTCAGCCTATATTCCATCATAATAAATCCCCAGATCTACGTCCTTCTACAGAACCTAATAATTGTATGATACAATATTGTTCTGCTCCAGGAAGACATCCAGGCCTCTCTTGAACCCCTCGACTGAGTTCGCCATCACCACCTGCTCAGGCAAGCAATTCCAGATTCTCACTGCCCTAACAGTAAAGAATCCTCTTCTATGTTGGTGGAAAAACCTTCTCTCCTCCAGACGCAAAGAATGCCCCCTTGTGCCCGTCATTATACATGGTTATTAGATCGCCCCTCAGTCGTCTTTTTTCTAGACTAAATAATCCTAATTTCGCTAATCTATCTGGGTATTGTAGTTCTCCCATCCCCTTTATTAATTTTGTTGCCCTCCTTTGTACTCTCTCTAGTTCCATTATATCCTTCCTGAGCACCGGTGCCCAAAACTGGACACAGTACTCCATGTGCGGTCTAACTAGGGATTTGTACAGAGGCAGTATAATGCTCTCATCATGTGTATCCAGACCTCTTTTAATGCACCCCATGATCCTGTTTGCCTTGGCAGCTGCTGCCTGGCACTGGCTGCTCCAGGTAAGTTTATCATTAACTAGGATCCCCAAGTCCTTCTCCCTGTCAGATTTACCCAGTGGTTTCCCGTTCAGTGTGTAATGGTGACATTGATTCCTTCTTCCCATGTGTATAACCTTACATTTATCATTGTTAAACCTCATCTGCCACCTTTCAGCCCAAGTTTCCAACTTATCCAGATCCATCTGTAGCAGAATACTATCTTCTCTTGTATTAACTGCTTTACATAGTTTTGTATCATCTGCAAATATCGATATTTTACTGTGTAAACCTTCTACCAGATCATTAATGAATATGTTGAAGAGAACAGGTCCCAATACTGACCCCTGCGGTACCCCACTGGTCACAGCGACCCAGTTAGAGACTATACCATTTATAACCACCCTCTGCTTTCTATCACTAAGCCAGTTACTAACCCATTTACACACATTTTCCCCCAGACCAAGCATTCTCATTTTGTGTACCAACCTCTTGTGCGGCACGGTATCAAACGCTTTGGAAAAATCGAGATATACCACGTCCAATGACTCACCGTGGTCCAGTCTATAGCTTACCTCTTCATAAAAACTGATTAGATTGGTTTGACAGGAGCGATTTCTCATAAACCCATGCTGATATGGAGTTAAACAGTTATTCTCATTGAGATAATCCAGAATAACATCCCTCAGAAACCCTTCAAATATTTTACCAACAATAGAGGTTAGACTTACTGGCCTATAATTTCCAGGTTCACTTTTAGAGCCCTTTTTGAATATTGGCACCACATTTGCTATGCGCCAGTCCTGCGGAACAGACCCTGTCGCTATAGAGTCACTAAAAATAAGAAATAATGGTTTATCTATTACATTACTTAGTTCTCTTAGTACTCGTGGGTGTATGCCATCCGGACCCGGAGATTTATCTATTTTAATCTTATTTAGCCGGTTTCGCACCTCTTCTTGGGTTAGATTGGTGACTCTTAATATAGGGTTTTCATTGTTTCTTGGGATTTCACCTAGCATTTCATTTTCCACCGTGAATACCGTGGAGAAGAAGGTGTTTAATATGTTAGCTTTTTCCTCGTCATCTACAACCATTCTTTCCTCACTATTTTTTAAGGGGCCTACATTTTCAGTTTTTATTCTTTTACTATTGATATAGTTGAAGAACAGTTTGGAATTAGTTTTACTCTCCTTAGCAATGTGCTTCTCTGTTTCCTTTTTGGCAGCTTTAATTAGTTTCTTAGATAAAGTATTTTTCTCCCTATAGTTTTTTAGAGCTTCAATGGTGCCATCCTGCTTTAGTAGTGCAAATGCTTTCTTTTTACTGTTAATTGCCTGTCTTACTTCTTTGTTTAGCCACATTGGGTTTTTCCTATTTCTAGTCCTTTTATTCCCACAAGGTATAAATCGCTTACACTGCCTATTTAGGATGTTCTTAAACATTTCCCATTTATTATCTGTATTCTCATTTCTGAGGATATTGTCCCAGTCTACCAGATTAAGGGCATCTCTAAGCTGTTCAAACTTTGCCTTCCTAAAGTTCAATGTTTTTGTGACTCCCTGACAAGTCCCCCTAGTGAAAGACAGGTGAAACTGCACAATATTGTGGTCGCTATTTCCTAAATGCCCAACCACCTGCAGATTTGTTATTCTGTCAGGTCTATTAGATAGTATTAGGTCTAAAAGTGCTGCTCCTCTGGTTGGATTCTGCACCAATTGTGAAAGATAATTTTTCTTGGTTATTAGCAGAAACCTGTTGCCTTTATGGGTTTCACAGGTTTCTGTTTCCCAGTTAATATCCGGGTAGTTAAAGTCCCCCATAACCAGGACCTCATTATGGGTTGCAGCTTCATCTATCTGCTTTAGAAGTAGACTTTCCATGCTTTCTGTTATATTTGGGGGTTTGTAACAGACCCCAATGAGAATTTTGTTACCATTTTTCCCCTCCATGAATTTCAACCCATATGGACTCGACTGTTGTGAATTCTGTGGCTGAGTTCACTTCTGTGGTCACAAGTGGTATTGCAGTCTCTGGGCTTCCTCCCTCAGGTGTTTTGGTGAGCTCGTTGGCTGCCTTGCTATTTAGCTCCACCTGAGTCTGTCTTCCTTGCTCCTTGTCAATGTTCCAGTGTTGGATCTGAGCTACTGCATCTTTCCTTGGGCCTGCTGCTCTGCTAGATAAGTGCTTCTAGTTTGTTTTCTGTTTTTTCTGTCCAGCTTGTTATTATCTTTTGCTGGAAGCTCTGAGAAGCAAAGGGGTGCACCGCCGTGCTGTTAGTTCGGCACGGTGGGTCTTTTTGCCCCTTTGCGTGGTTTTCGTTTTAGGGTTTTTTGTAGACTGCATAGTTCTCTTTGCTATCCTCGCTCTGTCTAGAATATCGGGCCTCACTTTGCTGAATCTATTTCATTCCTACGTTTGTCTTTTCATCTTGCTAACAGTCATTATATGTGGGGGCTGCCTATTCCTTTGGGGTATTTCTCTGAGGTAAGTCAGGCTTGTATTTCTATCTTCAGGCTAGTCAGCTCCTCAGGCAGTGCCGAGTTGCATAGGTAGTTGATAGGCGCAATCCACTGCTGCTTCCAGTTGTGTGAGGATAGATCAGGTACTGCAGTCTACAGAGATTCCACGTCTCAGAGCTCGTCCTATTGTTTTGGGTTATTGCCAGATCTCTGTATGTGCGCTGATTACTGCACGCTGTGTTGCCTGATTGCCAGCCATAACACTCGACATCCTCATTCCCTTCGCTAATATCCTCCCTTAAAGTGGACTTTAGACAAGACTTTACATAGAGACAAACCCCTCCTCCTCTCCGATTTTTACGATCCTTTCTAAACAGACTGTAACCCTGTAAGTTAACTGCCCAGTCATAGCTTTCATCTAACCATGTCTCGGTTATTCCCACTATGTCAAAGTTACCTGTAGATATTTCTGCTTCTAGTTCTTCCATCTTGTTTGTCAGGCTTCTGGCGTTTGCGAGCATGCAGTTTAGAGGATTTTGTTTTGTTCCAATCTCCTCACTGTGGATTGTTTTAGAAATGTTCTTACCTCCCTTCTGAGTAGGTTTTCCTGGGTCGTCTTTGTTCGAGTCTAATGTTTTTCTTCCCGTCCCCTCTTCTTCTAGTTTAACGCCCTCCTGATGAGTGTAGCGAGTCTTCTGGCGAATGTGTGTTTCCCAGGTTTGTTGAGGTGTAGTCCGTCTCTGGCGAGGAGTCCATCATACCAGTAATTCACACCGTGGTCCAGGAATCCAAATCCTTGTTGTCTGCACCATCGTCTTAGCCAGTTGTTTGCATCAAGGATCCTGTTCCATCTCCTGGTGCCATGCCCGTCTACTGGAAGGATAGAAGAAAAAACTACCTGTGCATCCAGTTCCTTTACTTTCTTCCCCAACTCTTCAAAGTCCTTGCAGATTGTCGGTAGGTCCTTCCTTGCCGTGTCATTGGTGCCAACATGTATCAGAAGAAATGGGTGGACGTCCTTGGAGCTGAAGAGCTTTGGTATCCTATCGGTCACATCCTTGATCATCGCACCTGGAAGGCAGCATACTTCTCTTGCAGTTATGTCCGGTCTGCAGATGGCTGCTTCTGTGCCTCTCAGTAGTGAGTCTCCCACCACTCTTCGTTGCTTCTTGGCTGTACTTTTTGCTGTCACTTGTTGCTGTGTGCCCTTTTCTTTTTTGCTTGCTGGTATTGCTTCATTCTTAGGTGTGCCATCTTCATCCTCTACAAAGATTTGATATCGGTTCTTCAGTTGTGTGGTTGGTGATTTCTCCATGGTCTTCTTGCTTCTTTTGGTCACATGCTTCCACTCATCTGCTTTTGGAGGTTCTCTGACACTTTTTGCACCTTCTGTGACCAGTAGAGATGCTTCTGTTCTGTCTAGAAAGTCTTCATTCTCTTTGATGAGTTTCAAAGTTGCTATTCTTTCTTCCAAACCCCGCACCTTTTCTTCTAAAAGGGCCACTAGTCTACACTTCTGACAGGTGAAATTGGATTCTTCTTCTGGTCGATCTGTGAACATGTAGCACATGCTGCAGCTCACCATGTAGGTTGTCACATCTGCCATGTTGCTCCTAGATCCTGCTGACTTGCTGTGTGTTTTCCTTCTTGTGTAATCTACTCAGCCAAGCTCTCTTGCAATAATGTCCTACAGGCAAAAATTCGCGCGCCTTACGGCGCGCGGTTTGGTGATGCTTTCGAAGCAGCTGGTCCCGGCTGTACCCAACGATCTTCTAGCTTAGGGAGACTTCGCTTCTCCCAGAAGGCACCTGGAATATGCAAATTAGCCTCCTGAAGCTTGAATCCCTGGTTTGGTGATGCTTTCGAAGCAGCTGGTCCCGGCTGTACCCAACGATCTTCTAGCTTAGGGAGACTTCGCTTCTCCCAGAAGGCACCTGGAATATGCAAATTAGCCTCCTGAAGCTTGAATCCCTGGTTTGGTGATGCTTTCGAAGCAGCTGGTCCCGGCTGTACCCAACGATCTTCTAGCTTAGGGAGACTTCGCTTCTCCCAGAAGGCACCTGGAATATGCAAATTAGCCTCCTGAAGCTTGAATCCCTGGTTTGGTGATGCTTTCGAAGCAGCTGGTCCCGGCTGTACCCAACGATCTTCTAGCTTAGGGAGACTTCGCTTCTCCCAGAAGGCACCTGGAATATGCAAATTAGCCTCCTGAAGCTTGAATCCCTGGTTTGGTGATGCTTTCGAAGCAGCTGGTCCCGGCTGTACCCAACGATCTTCTAGCTTAGGGAGACTTCGCTTCTCCCAGAAGGCACCTGGAATATGCAAATTAGCCTCCTGAAGCTTGAATCCCTGGTTTGGTGATGCTTTCGAAGCAGCTGGTCCCGGCTGTACCCAACGATCTTCTAGCTTAGGGAGACTTCGCTTCTCCCAGAAGGCACCTGGAATATGCAAATTAGCCTCCTGAAGCTTGAATCCCTGGTTTGGTGATGCTTTCGAAGCAGCTGGTCCCGGCTGTACCCAACGATCTTCTAGCTTAGGGAGACTTCGCTTCTCCCAGAAGGCACCTGGAATATGCAAATTAGCCTCCTGAAGCTTGAATCCCTGGTTTGGTGATGCTTTCGAAGCAGCTGGTCCCGGCTGTACCCAACGATCTTCTAGCTTAGGGAGACTTCGCTTCTCCCAGAAGGCACCTGGAATATGCAAATTAGCCTCCTGAAGCTTGAATCCCTGGTTTGGTGATGCTTTCGAAGCAGCTGGTCCCGGCTGTACCCAACGATCTTCTAGCTTAGGGAGACTTCGCTTCTCCCAGAAGGCACCTGGAATATGCAAATTAGCCTCCTGAAGCTTGAATCCCTGGTTTGGTGATGCTTTCGAAGCAGCTGGTCCCGGCTGTACCCAACGATCTTCTAGCTTAGGGAGACTTCGCTTCTCCCAGAAGGCACCTGGAATATGCAAATTAGCCTCCTGAAGCTTGAATCCCTGGTTTGGTGATGCTTTCGAAGCAGCTGGTCCCGGCTGTACCCAACGATCTTCTAGCTTAGGGAGACTTCGCTTCTCCCAGAAGGCACCTGGAATATGCAAATTAGCCTCCTGAAGCTTGAATCCCTGGTTTGGTGATGCTTTCGAAGCAGCTGGTCCCGGCTGTACCCAACGATCTTCTAGCTTAGGGAGACTTCGCTTCTCCCAGAAGGCACCTGGAATATGCAAATTAGCCTCCTGAAGCTTGAATCCCTGGTTTGGTGATGCTTTCGAAGCAGCTGGTCCCGGCTGTACCCAACGATCTTCTAGCTTAGGGAGACTTCGCTTCTCCCAGAAGGCACCTGGAATATGCAAATTAGCCTCCTGAAGCTTGAATCCCTGGTTTGGTGATGCTTTCGAAGCAGCTGGTCCCGGCTGTACCCAACGATCTTCTAGCTTAGGGAGACTTCGCTTCTCCCAGAAGGCACCTGGAATATGCAAATTAGCCTCCTGAAGCTTGAATCCCTGGTTTGGTGATGCTTTCGAAGCAGCTGGTCCCGGCTGTACCCAACGATCTTCTAGCTTAGGGAGACTTCGCTTCTCCCAGAAGGCACCTGGAATATGCAAATTAGCCTCCTGAAGCTTGAATCCCTGGTTTGGTGATGCTTTCGAAGCAGCTGGTCCCGGCTGTACCCAACGATCTTCTAGCTTAGGGAGACTTCGCTTCTCCCAGAAGGCACCTGGAATATGCAAATTAGCCTCCTGAAGCTTGAATCCCTGGTTTGGTGATGCTTTCGAAGCAGCTGGTCCCGGCTGTACCCAACGATCTTCTAGCTTAGGGAGACTTCGCTTCTCCCAGAAGGCACCTGGAATATGCAAATTAGCCTCCTGAAGCTTGAATCCCTGGTTTGGTGATGCTTTCGAAGCAGCTGGTCCCGGCTGTACCCAACGATCTTCTAGCTTAGGGAGACTTCGCTTCTCCCAGAAGGCACCTGGAATATGCAAATTAGCCTCCTGAAGCTTGAATCCCTGGTTTGGTGATGCTTTCGAAGCAGCTGGTCCCGGCTGTACCCAACGATCTTCTAGCTTAGGGAGACTTCGCTTCTCCCAGAAGGCACCTGGAATATGCAAATTAGCCTCCTGAAGCTTGAATCCCTGGTTTGGTGATGCTTTCGAAGCAGCTGGTCCCGGCTGTACCCAACGATCTTCTAGCTTAGGGAGACTTCGCTTCTCCCAGAAGGCACCTGGAATATGCAAATTAGCCTCCTGAAGCTTGAATCCCTGGTTTGGTGATGCTTTCGAAGCAGCTGGTCCCGGCTGTACCCAACGATCTTCTAGCTTAGGGAGACTTCGCTTCTCCCAGAAGGCACCTGGAATATGCAAATTAGCCTCCTGAAGCTTGAATCCCTGGTTTGGTGATGCTTTCGAAGCAGCTGGTCCCGGCTGTACCCAACGATCTTCTAGCTTAGGGAGACTTCGCTTCTCCCAGAAGGCACCTGGAATATGCAAATTAGCCTCCTGAAGCTTGAATCCCTGGTTTGGTGATGCTTTCGAAGCAGCTGGTCCCGGCTGTACCCAACGATCTTCTAGCTTAGGGAGACTTCGCTTCTCCCAGAAGGCACCTGGAATATGCAAATTAGCCTCCTGAAGCTTGAATCCCTGGTTTGGTGATGCTTTCGAAGCAGCTGGTCCCGGCTGTACCCAACGATCTTCTAGCTTAGGGAGACTTCGCTTCTCCCAGAAGGCACCTGGAATATGCAAATTAGCCTCCTGAAGCTTGAATCCCTGGTTTGGTGATGCTTTCGAAGCAGCTGGTCCCGGCTGTACCCAACGATCTTCTAGCTTAGGGAGACTTCGCTTCTCCCAGAAGGCACCTGGAATATGCAAATTAGCCTCCTGAAGCTTGAATCCCTGGTTTGGTGATGCTTTCGAAGCAGCTGGTCCCGGCTGTACCCAACGATCTTCTAGCTTAGGGAGACTTCGCTTCTCCCAGAAGGCACCTGGAATATGCAAATTAGCCTCCTGAAGCTTGAATCCCTGGTTTGGTGATGCTTTCGAAGCAGCTGGTCCCGGCTGTACCCAACGATCTTCTAGCTTAGGGAGACTTCGCTTCTCCCAGAAGGCACCTGGAATATGCAAATTAGCCTCCTGAAGCTTGAATCCCTGGTTTGGTGATGCTTTCGAAGCAGCTGGTCCCGGCTGTACCCAACGATCTTCTAGCTTAGGGAGACTTCGCTTCTCCCAGAAGGCACCTGGAATATGCAAATTAGCCTCCTGAAGCTTGAATCCCTGGTTTGGTGATGCTTTCGAAGCAGCTGGTCCCGGCTGTACCCAACGATCTTCTAGCTTAGGGAGACTTCGCTTCTCCCAGAAGGCACCTGGAATATGCAAATTAGCCTCCTGAAGCTTGAATCCCTGGTTTGGTGATGCTTTCGAAGCAGCTGGTCCCGGCTGTACCCAACGATCTTCTAGCTTAGGGAGACTTCGCTTCTCCCAGAAGGCACCTGGAATATGCAAATTAGCCTCCTGAAGCTTGAATCCCTGGTTTGGTGATGCTTTCGAAGCAGCTGGTCCCGGCTGTACCCAACGATCTTCTAGCTTAGGGAGACTTCGCTTCTCCCAGAAGGCACCTGGAATATGCAAATTAGCCTCCTGAAGCTTGAATCCCTGGTTTGGTGATGCTTTCGAAGCAGCTGGTCCCGGCTGTACCCAACGATCTTCTAGCTTAGGGAGACTTCGCTTCTCCCAGAAGGCACCTGGAATATGCAAATTAGCCTCCTGAAGCTTGAATCCCTGGTTTGGTGATGCTTTCGAAGCAGCTGGTCCCGGCTGTACCCAACGATCTTCTAGCTTAGGGAGACTTCGCTTCTCCCAGAAGGCACCTGGAATATGCAAATTAGCCTCCTGAAGCTTGAATCCCTGGTTTGGTGATGCTTTCGAAGCAGCTGGTCCCGGCTGTACCCAACGATCTTCTAGCTTAGGGAGACTTCGCTTCTCCCAGAAGGCACCTGGAATATGCAAATTAGCCTCCTGAAGCTTGAATCCCTGGTTTGGTGATGCTTTCGAAGCAGCTGGTCCCGGCTGTACCCAACGATCTTCTAGCTTAGGGAGACTTCGCTTCTCCCAGAAGGCACCTGGAATATGCAAATTAGCCTCCTGAAGCTTGAATCCCTGGTTTGGTGATGCTTTCGAAGCAGCTGGTCCCGGCTGTACCCAACGATCTTCTAGCTTAGGGAGACTTCGCTTCTCCCAGAAGGCACCTGGAATATGCAAATTAGCCTCCTGAAGCTTGAATCCCTGGTTTGGTGATGCTTTCGAAGCAGCTGGTCCCGGCTGTACCCAACGATCTTCTAGCTTAGGGAGACTTCGCTTCTCCCAGAAGGCACCTGGAATATGCAAATTAGCCTCCTGAAGCTTGAATCCCTGGTTTGGTGATGCTTTCGAAGCAGCTGGTCCCGGCTGTACCCAACGATCTTCTAGCTTAGGGAGACTTCGCTTCTCCCAGAAGGCACCTGGAATATGCAAATTAGCCTCCTGAAGCTTGAATCCCTGGTTTGGTGATGCTTTCGAAGCAGCTGGTCCCGGCTGTACCCAACGATCTTCTAGCTTAGGGAGACTTCGCTTCTCCCAGAAGGCACCTGGAATATGCAAATTAGCCTCCTGAAGCTTGAATCCCTGGTTTGGTGATGCTTTCGAAGCAGCTGGTCCCGGCTGTACCCAACGATCTTCTAGCTTAGGGAGACTTCGCTTCTCCCAGAAGGCACCTGGAATATGCAAATTAGCCTCCTGAAGCTTGAATCCCTGGTTTGGTGATGCTTTCGAAGCAGCTGGTCCCGGCTGTACCCAACGATCTTCTAGCTTAGGGAGACTTCGCTTCTCCCAGAAGGCACCTGGAATATGCAAATTAGCCTCCTGAAGCTTGAATCCCTGGTTTGGTGATGCTTTCGAAGCAGCTGGTCCCGGCTGTACCCAACGATCTTCTAGCTTAGGGAGACTTCGCTTCTCCCAGAAGGCACCTGGAATATGCAAATTAGCCTCCTGAAGCTTGAATCCCTGGTTTGGTGATGCTTTCGAAGCAGCTGGTCCCGGCTGTACCCAACGATCTTCTAGCTTAGGGAGACTTCGCTTCTCCCAGAAGGCACCTGGAATATGCAAATTAGCCTCCTGAAGCTTGAATCCCTGGTTTGGTGATGCTTTCGAAGCAGCTGGTCCCGGCTGTACCCAACGATCTTCTAGCTTAGGGAGACTTCGCTTCTCCCAGAAGGCACCTGGAATATGCAAATTAGCCTCCTGAAGCTTGAATCCCTGGTTTGGTGATGCTTTCGAAGCAGCTGGTCCCGGCTGTACCCAACGATCTTCTAGCTTAGGGAGACTTCGCTTCTCCCAGAAGGCACCTGGAATATGCAAATTAGCCTCCTGAAGCTTGAATCCCTGGTTTGGTGATGCTTTCGAAGCAGCTGGTCCCGGCTGTACCCAACGATCTTCTAGCTTAGGGAGACTTCGCTTCTCCCAGAAGGCACCTGGAATATGCAAATTAGCCTCCTGAAGCTTGAATCCCTGGTTTGGTGATGCTTTCGAAGCAGCTGGTCCCGGCTGTACCCAACGATCTTCTAGCTTAGGGAGACTTCGCTTCTCCCAGAAGGCACCTGGAATATGCAAATTAGCCTCCTGAAGCTTGAATCCCTGGTTTGGTGATGCTTTCGAAGCAGCTGGTCCCGGCTGTACCCAACGATCTTCTAGCTTAGGGAGACTTCGCTTCTCCCAGAAGGCACCTGGAATATGCAAATTAGCCTCCTGAAGCTTGAATCCCTGGTTTGGTGATGCTTTCGAAGCAGCTGGTCCCGGCTGTACCCAACGATCTTCTAGCTTAGGGAGACTTCGCTTCTCCCAGAAGGCACCTGGAATATGCAAATTAGCCTCCTGAAGCTTGAATCCCTGGTTTGGTGATGCTTTCGAAGCAGCTGGTCCCGGCTGTACCCAACGATCTTCTAGCTTAGGGAGACTTCGCTTCTCCCAGAAGGCACCTGGAATATGCAAATTAGCCTCCTGAAGCTTGAATCCCTGGTTTGGTGATGCTTTCGAAGCAGCTGGTCCCGGCTGTACCCAACGATCTTCTAGCTTAGGGAGACTTCGCTTCTCCCAGAAGGCACCTGGAATATGCAAATTAGCCTCCTGAAGCTTGAATCCCTGGTTTGGTGATGCTTTCGAAGCAGCTGGTCCCGGCTGTACCCAACGATCTTCTAGCTTAGGGAGACTTCGCTTCTCCCAGAAGGCACCTGGAATATGCAAATTAGCCTCCTGAAGCTTGAATCCCTGGTTTGGTGATGCTTTCGAAGCAGCTGGTCCCGGCTGTACCCAACGATCTTCTAGCTTAGGGAGACTTCGCTTCTCCCAGAAGGCACCTGGAATATGCAAATTAGCCTCCTGAAGCTTGAATCCCTGGTTTGGTGATGCTTTCGAAGCAGCTGGTCCCGGCTGTACCCAACGATCTTCTAGCTTAGGGAGACTTCGCTTCTCCCAGAAGGCACCTGGAATATGCAAATTAGCCTCCTGAAGCTTGAATCCCTGGTTTGGTGATGCTTTCGAAGCAGCTGGTCCCGGCTGTACCCAACGATCTTCTAGCTTAGGGAGACTTCGCTTCTCCCAGAAGGCACCTGGAATATGCAAATTAGCCTCCTGAAGCTTGAATCCCTGGTTTGGTGATGCTTTCGAAGCAGCTGGTCCCGGCTGTACCCAACGATCTTCTAGCTTAGGGAGACTTCGCTTCTCCCAGAAGGCACCTGGAATATGCAAATTAGCCTCCTGAAGCTTGAATCCCTGGTTTGGTGATGCTTTCGAAGCAGCTGGTCCCGGCTGTACCCAACGATCTTCTAGCTTAGGGAGACTTCGCTTCTCCCAGAAGGCACCTGGAATATGCAAATTAGCCTCCTGAAGCTTGAATCCCTGGTTTGGTGATGCTTTCGAAGCAGCTGGTCCCGGCTGTACCCAACGATCTTCTAGCTTAGGGAGACTTTGCATATTCCAGGTGCCTTCTGGGAGAAGCGAATTAGCCTCCTGAAGCTTGAATCCCTGGTTTGGTGATGCTTTCGAAGCAGCTGGTCCCGGCTGTACCCAACGATCTTCTAGCTTAGGGAGACTTCGCTTCTCCCAGAAGGCACCTGGAATATGCAAATTAGCCTCCTGAAGCTTGAATCCCTGGTTTGGTGATGCTTTCGAAGCAGCTGGTCCCGGCTGTACCCAACGATCTTCTAGCTTAGGGAGACTTTGCATATTCCAGGTGCCTTCTGGGAGAAGCGAATTAGCCTCCTGAAGCTTGAATCCCTGGTTTGGTGATGCTTTCGAAGCAGCTGGTCCCGGCTGTACCCAACGATCTTCTAGCTTAGGGAGACTTCGCTTCTCCCAGAAGGCACCTGGAATATGCAAATTAGCCTCCTGAAGCTTGAATCCCTGGTTTGGTGATGCTTTCGAAGCAGCTGGTCCCGGCTGTACCCAACGATCTTCTAGCTTAGGGAGACTTCGCTTCTCCCAGAAGGCACCTGGAATATGCAAATTAGCCTCCTGAAGCTTGAATCCCTGGTTTGGTGATGCTTTCGAAGCAGCTGGTCCCGGCTGTACCCAACGATCTTCTAGCTTAGGGAGACTTCGCTTCTCCCAGAAGGCACCTGGAATATGCAAATTAGCCTCCTGAAGCTTGAATCCCTGGTTTGGTGATGCTTTCGAAGCAGCTGGTCCCGGCTGTACCCAACGATCTTCTAGCTTAGGGAGACTTCGCTTCTCCCAGAAGGCACCTGGAATATGCAAATTAGCCTCCTGAAGCTTGAATCCCTGGTTTGGTGATGCTTTCGAAGCAGCTGGTCCCGGCTGTACCCAACGATCTTCTAGCTTAGGGAGACTTCGCTTCTCCCAGAAGGCACCTGGAATATGCAAATTAGCCTCCTGAAGCTTGAATCCCTGGTTTGGTGATGCTTTCGAAGCAGCTGGTCCCGGCTGTACCCAACGATCTTCTAGCTTAGGGAGACTTCGCTTCTCCCAGAAGGCACCTGGAATATGCAAATTAGCCTCCTGAAGCTTGAATCCCTGGTTTGGTGATGCTTTCGAAGCAGCTGGTCCCGGCTGTACCCAACGATCTTCTAGCTTAGGGAGACTTCGCTTCTCCCAGAAGGCACCTGGAATATGCAAATTAGCCTCCTGAAGCTTGAATCCCTGGTTTGGTGATGCTTTCGAAGCAGCTGGTCCCGGCTGTACCCAACGATCTTCTAGCTTAGGGAGACTTCGCTTCTCCCAGAAGGCACCTGGAATATGCAAATTAGCCTCCTGAAGCTTGAATCCCTGGTTTGGTGATGCTTTCGAAGCAGCTGGTCCCGGCTGTACCCAACGATCTTCTAGCTTAGGGAGACTTCGCTTCTCCCAGAAGGCACCTGGAATATGCAAATTAGCCTCCTGAAGCTTGAATCCCTGGTTTGGTGATGCTTTCGAAGCAGCTGGTCCCGGCTGTACCCAACGATCTTCTAGCTTAGGGAGACTTCGCTTCTCCCAGAAGGCACCTGGAATATGCAAATTAGCCTCCTGAAGCTTGAATCCCTGGTTTGGTGATGCTTTCGAAGCAGCTGGTCCCGGCTGTACCCAACGATCTTCTAGCTTAGGGAGACTTCGCTTCTCCCAGAAGGCACCTGGAATATGCAAATTAGCCTCCTGAAGCTTGAATCCCTGGTTTGGTGATGCTTTCGAAGCAGCTGGTCCCGGCTGTACCCAACGATCTTCTAGCTTAGGGAGACTTCGCTTCTCCCAGAAGGCACCTGGAATATGCAAATTAGCCTCCTGAAGCTTGAATCCCTGGTTTGGTGATGCTTTCGAAGCAGCTGGTCCCGGCTGTACCCAACGATCTTCTAGCTTAGGGAGACTTCGCTTCTCCCAGAAGGCACCTGGAATATGCAAATTAGCCTCCTGAAGCTTGAATCCCTGGTTTGGTGATGCTTTCGAAGCAGCTGGTCCCGGCTGTACCCAACGATCTTCTAGCTTAGGGAGACTTCGCTTCTCCCAGAAGGCACCTGGAATATGCAAATTAGCCTCCTGAAGCTTGAATCCCTGGTTTGGTGATGCTTTCGAAGCAGCTGGTCCCGGCTGTACCCAACGATCTTCTAGCTTAGGGAGACTTCGCTTCTCCCAGAAGGCACCTGGAATATGCAAATTAGCCTCCTGAAGCTTGAATCCCTGGTTTGGTGATGCTTTCGAAGCAGCTGGTCCCGGCTGTACCCAACGATCTTCTAGCTTAGGGAGACTTCGCTTCTCCCAGAAGGCACCTGGAATATGCAAATTAGCCTCCTGAAGCTTGAATCCCTGGTTTGGTGATGCTTTCGAAGCAGCTGGTCCCGGCTGTACCCAACGATCTTCTAGCTTAGGGAGACTTCGCTTCTCCCAGAAGGCACCTGGAATATGCAAATTAGCCTCCTGAAGCTTGAATCCCTGGTTTGGTGATGCTTTCGAAGCAGCTGGTCCCGGCTGTACCCAACGATCTTCTAGCTTAGGGAGACTTCGCTTCTCCCAGAAGGCACCTGGAATATGCAAATTAGCCTCCTGAAGCTTGAATCCCTGGTTTGGTGATGCTTTCGAAGCAGCTGGTCCCGGCTGTACCCAACGATCTTCTAGCTTAGGGAGACTTCGCTTCTCCCAGAAGGCACCTGGAATATGCAAATTAGCCTCCTGAAGCTTGAATCCCTGGTTTGGTGATGCTTTCGAAGCAGCTGGTCCCGGCTGTACCCAACGATCTTCTAGCTTAGGGAGACTTCGCTTCTCCCAGAAGGCACCTGGAATATGCAAATTAGCCTCCTGAAGCTTGAATCCCTGGTTTGGTGATGCTTTCGAAGCAGCTGGTCCCGGCTGTACCCAACGATCTTCTAGCTTAGGGAGACTTCGCTTCTCCCAGAAGGCACCTGGAATATGCAAATTAGCCTCCTGAAGCTTGAATCCCTGGTTTGGTGATGCTTTCGAAGCAGCTGGTCCCGGCTGTACCCAACGATCTTCTAGCTTAGGGAGACTTCGCTTCTCCCAGAAGGCACCTGGAATATGCAAATTAGCCTCCTGAAGCTTGAATCCCTGGTTTGGTGATGCTTTCGAAGCAGCTGGTCCCGGCTGTACCCAACGATCTTCTAGCTTAGGGAGACTTCGCTTCTCCCAGAAGGCACCTGGAATATGCAAATTAGCCTCCTGAAGCTTGAATCCCTGGTTTGGTGATGCTTTCGAAGCAGCTGGTCCCGGCTGTACCCAACGATCTTCTAGCTTAGGGAGACTTCGCTTCTCCCAGAAGGCACCTGGAATATGCAAATTAGCCTCCTGAAGCTTGAATCCCTGGTTTGGTGATGCTTTCGAAGCAGCTGGTCCCGGCTGTACCCAACGATCTTCTAGCTTAGGGAGACTTCGCTTCTCCCAGAAGGCACCTGGAATATGCAAATTAGCCTCCTGAAGCTTGAATCCCTGGTTTGGTGATGCTTTCGAAGCAGCTGGTCCCGGCTGTACCCAACGATCTTCTAGCTTAGGGAGACTTCGCTTCTCCCAGAAGGCACCTGGAATATGCAAATTAGCCTCCTGAAGCTTGAATCCCTGGTTTGGTGATGCTTTCGAAGCAGCTGGTCCCGGCTGTACCCAACGATCTTCTAGCTTAGGGAGACTTCGCTTCTCCCAGAAGGCACCTGGAATATGCAAATTAGCCTCCTGAAGCTTGAATCCCTGGTTTGGTGATGCTTTCGAAGCAGCTGGTCCCGGCTGTACCCAACGATCTTCTAGCTTAGGGAGACTTCGCTTCTCCCAGAAGGCACCTGGAATATGCAAATTAGCCTCCTGAAGCTTGAATCCCTGGTTTGGTGATGCTTTCGAAGCAGCTGGTCCCGGCTGTACCCAACGATCTTCTAGCTTAGGGAGACTTCGCTTCTCCCAGAAGGCACCTGGAATATGCAAATTAGCCTCCTGAAGCTTGAATCCCTGGTTTGGTGATGCTTTCGAAGCAGCTGGTCCCGGCTGTACCCAACGATCTTCTAGCTTAGGGAGACTTCGCTTCTCCCAGAAGGCACGTTTTCTAAAACCAAAAGAAAAAGGGTAGCACGCATGAAAAAGGGATCACCACAAAATATATAGCAAAATATAACAAAGTTTTATTGAACCACACTTGAGTACACCACAAAGAAGTTTTAAAAACACTTAAACACTGCCCCTGAAGAAGCCAGTTTACTGGCGACACGCGTTGGGCATCTCTGCCCGGTGCCACCCCTGTTTATTGTCATCTTTCATCAGCCCTGTTCTATTATGCAGGAACGCTACCTAGGAGTCCTGGTCTATTCACGTCAGGTAGTATAGGATGGGTTATCTGCTTGGCTATTCTTAGCTACAGAGGCCCTTTATGCTGGGTTCCATTACATCCCTATATCTCCTATACTTGGATTGTTCCTGGTAGTTTGTGTGGGGTGACACTGTGGGTTGACCCTATTATGGGCCATGTTTTCATGTTTTGCTTTATGCTGCTTTTTTAAGTGTTTTTAAAACTTCTTTGTGGTGTACTTTCCCTTTTTCATGCATGCTACCCTTTTTCTTTTGGTTTTGGTCTTAGCTCTTTTGTAGCATGTTATAGGTGATCCCTGACGGTGGTGCCGACCTATATTTTGTTGCGTACAATTCTGCTTTCTAAATGTCTCTTTCCAGGAGCTGTAGCACTGTGGCCTACACAGCTCTGTAAACCCTCTGTCCTCTTCAGACTGATGTCTGGAACTCACTGACTTTCCCTACAGACTACCAGTTATATATATATGGGGAGTCACTTAGTAAATAGGATAAAAAGCCTCCCCCCCCCCCGGTGGCCTGGAGTTTGAATGTGTTGCATGTTTGTGGTACCTGATTTCTTGCCTCCAAATGTAGCATCACTCTCCCCGGGAGGAAAGCAATACCACTGTGACAACCAGGACCCTGGGATGCCACATATACAGTGAGGTCCCCTCCCAAATCATTGTCTACTCAAGGCCAAGCGCATCTCCCGGTGGGTGTCTGCTGTCCTGTGTATGTACAATATCCCTATCGCTAAGGCTGGCTGTAGGATTACATTATTGCCTATCATCTGAGAGCATGAAGTCTCTTTATTGGATGCCCAAAATGACCTCCAAAACCATTTTATTCAAGTATTATTGTGTATTTTTGAGCCGTTTCCTGCCTTCACAAATATTACAGGTCCTCACAGCAAATTACTGAATGCTCATGCTCTGGCATATGATTTTTACATAAAAATTTGACCATCTTTTGACTAATGACAATGCTCACCAACTATGGAGACCCCAAGCAGAATTTGCTGAGTTTTGTTCCACTATAGAACAATAAGAAAATTTGGAATCTTGATAAATCAGAAGAAGGTGTTGTTAGATACTAAGATATAACAAATAAAGCAGCAACAAAAAGTTGTGGGGCGGGTGCAAAGCTTTTTAGAAACGTACCCAAAGGTCCAGTAAGTTATAAAAAGAAAAATAAGCAGCACTACAATTAAATGGGAAAAAAAGTGGAGGACTCTTTCTTAGCTCATCTCCACTTTTTCATATTTAATTGGAGTGCTGCTTATTTTTCTTTTTAATGATTATAAAATAGGTATGGTAGGTATAAGACTAGAGTTGAGAGAATGCTTTGAAATTCAAATTCACCAGATTCTCTCAATTTTCCCAGAAAATTTGATTCACCATGCATGCAAAGTACTCAAAAACCTCAAATATCCCATGAACCCCTTTCCGATGCTGGGCGTAATACTACGCCCACGTTGGACTTCCTCCCTTTGATGTGGGCTCTGGCTCTAAGCCCACATCTTTCCCAGCACATGTCACCTGTTTTGACCAGCTGACATGTGCCTCTAAGGCCTGTCCCACACGTCCAGATAATTTGGTACCGGAAAAATCGGTACCGGAGTTATCCGTGTCCGTGTGCTCACGTGGCACATCAGTGTGGCACATGTGCGGCAGCCATGTGCCGACCGTGTGCCGACCGGGTACCACACGCACCGTGCAGGAGACAGAGCTACAGTAAGCGCTGTCCCCTGCTTTGGGTGCCGAATCCAGAATTCATTCCTTCTTCCCAGCAGCGTTCACTGGAGCGAAGGAATGAAAAATAATTTTTTTTGTTAAAATAAAGTTCCTGGTAATCTCCCCCCTCCCTCCCCCTGTGCACCCGCCCGCTTGCATTAAAATACTTACCAAGCTCCCTCGATGCTTCCTCTCAGCGTCGCAGCTCTTCCTGTATGAGCAGTCACGTGGTGCCGCACATTACAGTGATGAATATGCGGCTCCACCCCTATGGGAGGTGGAGCCGCATATTCATCACTGTAATAAGCAAGTCTGTACAACCTGTAATATGGATTGAAGATACATTAAAGACACAATTTTCAGCAAACTGGTGAGTGCCACTACTTTTTTATCTTTTTGAGTATGAAAAATGGAAAATGGCCCAGGGGTTAAAATGTGTATGAGACTATTCTCTTTTTCCTCACTTGTTAATCTTCCTCCCTGCTGTACAGTCACATACTATTGGTAAAGTTTTTTCAGTGTTCTATGGCTGTCTCTCACTATCTCTATGGCTAAGTTGAGAGCTGTGACGTCCTCTCACTATTCAGATTCACCAACAATGGCTGCTGCATTCCCTGCCTCTGCTTTTATAGAGCTTATGATGTTATACCATTACTGCAAGGTATAATAGTAAAGCAGGCTATGGCCGCACCACTATGTCATTATGATTTATAAATAGAAGACAGTAGATGGCTGCTGCATTCCCTGCCTCTGCTTTTATAGAGCTTATGATGTTATACCATTACTGCAAGGTATAATAGTAAAGCAGGCTATGGCCGCACCACTATGTCATTATGATTTATAAATAGAAGACAGTAGATTGACACTAACCATGAGTGGAGAAAAAGTTTTGGTGATATCATTTATATTCTCTGAAAAAAGGTCAAGAAAGCAAAGATTCTGCCGGGGTATGTAAACTTTTGGGCACAACTGTAGAGATAGATAGATAGATAGATAGATAGATAGATAGATAGATAGATAGATAGATAGATCTAGAGAAGCAGTATTTGCAGTGATGGGAATGATGGTGATCCTGGTTTCTACTGGTCTTCTGTGTTAGTGGCATAACTGGTGGTTCTGGATACCTCGGAGCCTATGGCTAAGTGTACTATAAATATAATAAATAATAACACACAATACTGGAATAGAAAGCAGGGAGGACCCGAACATCAGTATGAAGGTGCGGCTGGGATCGATAGATGAATGTGCTATTTTTTTGCTTTTTTTATTGTTGTACACTTGTTTCATAAAGGGGTTTTCCATCCCTGTTATGTAATTTTTTAAAGTCTTCACTATCATCCATTGTGGAACCCTCATTAAGGCTCAGGAAGGATGACCGGACAAAATTTAAGAAATGTGCATTTTAATTATTGTTTTATATTACATACCTGTGCTGGCCATGGTAAGAGTTTCAGTTATTGCTTGACATGAGTATTTTGTGTGTTTTATTATATTTTATTTGTTTATTGATTTTATAGGTTCTTCTACTTGTTAAAAACATTTTTTTCATAACCTGTTCCTCAGAGGTCATGGAAAATCACTGTGGGACAGAGAGGAATTTGCCGCACATCTTTGGCCCGTGGTTGCTTCCATTCTACATGAACCTCAAAGATTGGGATATGGGTAGAAGGATTCCTTTGCCTGTTCTTTTTTTAGGAAAGTAATTTCTTTGTTTCGCTTTTTTTTTTACCTATAGAAGCACAACCTAAGTATGTTTATTTGTGTATTGTATCTGTCAGCATGAAAATCATGACTTTCCTTAATAGAAAAGCTGACAGATCCGTGACGCCTGCTATTCCAAGCATCTTAGATATATCAGAAACTTGTTGGTGAGTAGAGCAAATCGTTTCCTAAGGATGTGACAATTTTGACAAAGGATGGAGAAGAAACATCTGGTTATAAATAAAGTTGACTGACAGTAATAAATGTAAAAATGTGTGGTACAATCTGCCAAGGAAGATGAAGGACAGAGCGGGTTATTGCGGAAGCTGCTCGTATGGCAGGAGCGTGGTGGCAGCGGGGATATTGTAGGTTTTAGGCTTCTCGGAATAGATGGGTTTTCAGGCTACTTTTCAAGTCTTCTAGGGTGGAGAAGAGTCTGGTAGTGCATTCCAGAGCATGGGGAAGCACGGGAGAAATCAGCTTGATAAGGAGCAGAGCAAAGATGGAGGTCTTGCGAAGATCTAGGATTACGTGTGAGGAGGTATCGGGAGATTTGGTCAAACATGTATGAACATGCGGACTAGAGAGCATGTGTGCAGGGGAGATGGGAGATTAGGTCATAGATGTAAGGAAGGGACAGGTTGAGAACTGAAGATTACGTGTGTAGAAATATCATCAGGTTAGGTCTCAGATGTATGGATGGAACAGTTTGTGAATCAGAGATTATGTGTGGAGAAGTAGAAGGAGATTAGATCAGAAATGTATTGAGTGGACATGTTATGGGCTGACACCCTGTCAAAAGTGGCCAGTTTTAGAAATTATTTTATTCCTGTTTCTTTCCTGAGTTTTGGGTTTGTTTGTTTGCTTTTTTGTCTTTTATATATCTGTCGTCTGTTTCAAGAGATATATGCCTTTTCATTTAGAGCAAATTTTTTACCAAGGGAGCGTGGCTCACAGCGTAACACTGCATTGTAGCCTCATGACTCACCCCTTTGGTGAAAAACATAAAAAGAAGCACCAGAAAAAAAGGCCCCTATCTCTGGAACCGTATGGTGGATTTATCAGAGGCAAAAAAAATGTAAAACTCAAGGGAGCAGGGGGAATAAAATAAGAGCAAAAATTGGACAATTTTGACCTGGTGATAAGTCCTCTTTAAATGTTGGGAGAAGATTGGAGATTGTGGTAGAAATGTTGAGTTTTTGAACGCTGGACAGAAAGAAGAGAATATGGCTGAGAGACACTGTGAAATTCTGGACAGCGGAGAGGTGATACGTCTACCAGAGAGGTAAATTTTAATGTTATCATTATAAAGGCGGAAATGAAAGCTCCATACCAAATTTTAATTCCATTAGAGAATAAATGGAGGAGAAGTGCAAATACGTTGGGGAATTTCCAAACTCTGTTCTTTGGATCGGTTCACAGATGATCAATTTCAATGTTTGTAATCATTTTTTACGTTTTAAACCATAAGGAAATCAGCTCACTCAAGAAAATAAAGGATCCCTGTTGCACGACTAAAGCCTTGTAGTACTACAAGAGTTCAAGAAGAAAATCCAGCAAAGGGTCCTAAAAATCCATCTTTATTAAGAGTATATTAAAATCCCAAAAAATTTAAAAAACGATATAGGGTCAATCTGCAGGTAATCAGCATTCAAACCCTGTGTAGAAGGTTAGCAGGAAGTATTAATCATGCTATAACGGGTAACAACTCTGAGTCACTAGGGTGGTTCGGGGCAGTCACCATTCAGTATCATGGAAGCCTCGTTGTAATCACGCCCAGTGACTTTGAGTGACAGCTCACTCTGCATACACATGCTGTAGGCGGGCTGCCCATCAAAGTGTCTGAATGTGAGTACAGCCGTGTTCTCAGAACATTGAGTGGTGACATAATCGCTCCCCTTCACCGCCTTGGGCGAGGGGCCTGATACTATACACTGGGAATAAAGGGCCGGATGTTATAAATCAGGGGCGAGGTGTCAGTTGTAATACACTGGGGTCAAGGGGCCAAATGTAATACACCGGGGGGGGAGGGGCCAAATGTTATGCACAAGGGGCAATGGGGCCGGATGTTATACACTGGGGGCAATAAGGCCAGATGTTATAAACAAGGGGCATGGGGCCGGATATAATAAACTGGGGGCAATGGGACAGAGTGAAACAAGTGATTAAGACGTGAGTCCTAATACTTTTCTCTATTTGTACATACAAGTGTTTGGGGAGTAGAAGATACCTGTTCATCCAACCGCTATCTAGGGTACAAGGAACATTTGGAATTGGTTTACCACTATTCGATATATTACTGAAAAATTAATTGAAGAATAACTAACAATGTTATACAAGCTTTGCTCATGTATTGGTGGCATGACCCATCTACTGTCATCTACCTGTATCCATTAGTTTAAAATTAAATGGCTGACATCTTTCCAGATGATGACTGTGTGTCATCGGTTGACTAAATTGATAGATCATTCCTGATGTGCCTTCACATTGTTCAGATCATCCATTTTCATTGACTTGCAACCGTTGAGTAATCTCTTATACATTTCTGTTGTAATTTTTCATAATCAAGAATTGCAACAAAGATTTTCTAGTAAATGCTATGTATATATATATATTATAGTGTACATAGCCACCATGCACTTACTAAGGGTCTGAGGTCCCATCAGTAGCAGCCTAAAAAAAAAATATGCAAAAAGTGCTAAATTGATGCACATATCAACAGGTGTTGCATATGGGGAGTCCTATTTGTTTGCATGTGTTTCTAAATCAGCTCCGGCTTTCTGCTTTCACCTGTCAAGGAGGACTCTTTCCAAGAATATTAGTTGTATAATGGTCCGGGGACAGTTAATCCATAGATTTCTACTGATAATGAAAGCTGAGACTAGAAGGATTAACATAATGGCATCTGGAGTATAATACATGAGGGACTCCTTCCCCGGGATTGTCACTATCACTAACTGTTCTTGGAAGGGAAATATACTTGGCATCTTGACAGATATATATGATTTACCAGAGTTTATGGGCCAGTGCTCCAGTCTCCAATGATAGGAAATCACCCTTATTATACTTTTCCATTAGTATGTCGAAAATAAGAAATATTGGAGTGCTAATAAAGTAGGGGAAAGTAATCCATGTCCATAGCTGATACGTGTGACAATAAGGGTATGTACCCGGGGTGCTGTACGCCATTTTGTCATGGTCAGGGGATTTAGGTATAAGATGGTGAAGCAACTGCTAAGCTCATAAATATAGACCAGATTATCGTCAATAGTGATCTCTGAGCCTTTGGTGGTAACCCTCACCCTCTCTTTGGGACATGGACCCTATATGATGCCCTGAACATATAGGATAGGTGGACACAAATGCCCTGGCCTCTACAATGAACTTTATGTAATGGAAGCAAAAAATTCTACAAATCCATTAAAAGTTATAGCAAACATCCACCAGCCTCCATGATCACCTCCAAGAGAGGCCCGAATGCCTTTCTTGAAAAATGTAATATTACAGGTCATGGGTTCTTGATTATGTGATGGATGTTGTTCCAAAAGACTCATCTGGTTGCCATATGTGGCGTCTCGAACAAATTTTTTCCCCTAATATGGAGCTATTAGCATTGGCCTCCTAGGCTTTTTGTCTTCCTCTGGATCAACATGTTAGGTTATAGGTTGAAAATGATGGACTTGAGTCTAATGTACCTTTATCGTTAAAAACTACAATGAGACCAATTCTGGGTTGGATAGTGTCACTCAAGGTTCATCTCAGAAGGTGAGTGGTAAAGTCCCCCTATTTCCACAGGGCGGTGGCATCTACCTATATTCCTGCACAAAATGACTATTATGGTCTGGGCTTGTGCATACAACCAATTTTCTTGGACGAATGCTATCCGTAGTTTTCATGGATAGCGCTCACACCGATGGTATTCTACAGGGCTATGCACATGTCAGATTTCTTCTTAGATCCAAGACTGAGTCCGTGAAAAAAAAAAAATCGGGTCACTCTAGGATGATATCCAAGTGTGGTCCAAATTTTATGGACTGACAGAAAGGACAAGGTGGAAAACCTTTTTTTTATTCTCTCCATGTACGAGAAAAACTGATGACTCTTGGACCACACTCTAATGAAAGTCTAATCAGAATAACTGACTCGTTTTTCACGTTTGTGGAGAGATCAGTTGTGCGACCCTAGCCTCTCTGATTATGGATTCATTTATTTCTTCAAATAACAAAAAAAACACCATAAGAGGTAAAAAATTCCACTATTCTTGACAAAAAAAACCAGTACACAGGCAGAGATGCTTACCTGTTCAAGGGCTCCAAACAATTACACTAACCAAAGTGCAGCGGACCAAAGTTAAGATGGTGGATGACAGATGCACAGGTGCAATAATACCGATAATGCAGCCAGCCTACAATCAGGATCTGGCCGCCTGGCACACCTGTGCAAAATGATCTGTATGTGGCATGTTCACACAGAAGTCATCCACCATCTTAACTTGGGTCCGCTGCACTTTGGTTAGTGTAATTGTTTGGAGGCCTTGGACAGGTAAGCATCTCTGCCTGCGTACTGGGTTTTTTTTTAAGCCTTAGTAGTGTCAAAATGACCTCACGATACAAACGGATTGTATCACGTAGTAATCAATAGTCCATTTAATAGCACAGTGCACTGACATATTTTTTCATGCATTTTATTTTGTTATAAAAAAGTACAAAAATGATCCCTCAGTGATTTAAAATTAGGCAGAATGTTCTATGCAGAACACTAACTCAAACTGACAGTGTCACTGTCAGAGGTAACATCATCCTGCTGTAACTGAGACGAGTGATGTGACATATATTCCATAACATCCTTGGATCCTTACTTAGTAGGACACTTTCCAGAAAGAAAGGAGGCCAATTATGGCCTGCGTTTGGTGGTACTACTGCACAGTTGGCTAGTGACGGTGGTGCTTTTGCTACTGCCAGCAGTTCCAAAGATATTAGACGTGGTATGCAGTGGCATAACTAGAGTCTGATGGACCTGCCCCCCTCCTCCCCCGCATGTTGGTCAGATGTATGGGCCCTTGTAGCATTTTAAACCCTATAATCCCATGAGTGTAAGGAGGTGGCGGGGACCCTCACATGCCTCCTCTCCCATGGATGCTGTTCACATGGTGACATGCGGCACCCCATGGTGTATTAATGTGAAATATAAAGTTTATGCATGTTCACTGATGTTTGTGTACTGCAATGTAAATATATTTGTCATGTACTGTGCATAGGGGATTAGCGTAGAGGGGGGCATCATAGAGAATAGAATAGATAAGAGGGTTGATTAGCATAGGGGTTTAGCAGCTGGGAGGAGTTACAGGGCAGGGCAGTGCAGAGCCACAGGGATATAGGAGAAGCACTTCCTGTATTGGCAGCAGAGCCCAAGCAGCCTTGCCCAAGGCAAGATGTGAGCTGAAGAAGAAGCCCGTGGCTGGCCGTCGGGATGGAGCTGCTGCGGCAGTAAGGGGCCCCAGGTGAAGAATAGCGCAGTCAGGCACCAGCTTGAGGGTACCATCCCTGGGAAGGATCCGGGGTCTACAACTGGGGTGGGAGCTGCTGGGATGGCGTTCCCGGCACCTTTCCCTACTGGAACAGGATGAGGGGCTGACAGGGAGCTGGTGACACTGGAAACATGGATGGGACATGGATTGTCCAAAGATACGACAGAGATTTCCAAGAGAAAGAAGGCAGAGCTGCGAGAGAAGATGGAGGTTGCCCAGACGGCAAGGAAAGATAAGAAGATGTCTCTGTGTTTATCCTGTGCTGCCAATGTGATGAATGCCTTGTCGAGTAGTGAAGTTGATCTGTTGGAAGGGAACTGTGACTCAGATGTTTTGTGGAGCTCGAAAACGTGGAGCTGGAGTAACAGAGCCTGAGGGGATCCAGACTGTGGCCGTAGGTGCACTGCACGTGCAGCAGAAGGGACACTGTCTTATCTGTGGGATGCCAGGGTGTGGGAACAGAACAACCGGTTGCCATGACTACCACCCTGGCTGCCTTACAAGTACATGCAAGTTGCACCCTCCCCCATTATGTAGTAATGTCCCCTATCTTGGGCTCCTTCCTAGTAGATATGTCCCCTATCCTGAGCCCATCCTAGTGCATATATATGTCTTCCATCCTGCTATATATGTTCCTCACCCTGGTATACATAAATATGTCCTCCATCCTGGTGTATGTGTTCCCCATCCTGATATATATGTCTGTTACCCTGGGCCCCATCCTGGTATATATTCATCCCCAACCTGGCATATATGTCCTTTTTCCTGGTATATGTATCTCCCATCCTGGTATGTATGTTCTCCATCCTGCCACGTATGTCCCCCATACTGCCACTGTTCTTTAATACATAGGGAAAAAATGATTCTTCTCACCTTCGCTCCGCTTCCCCCACTTTGCGGCATCCTCTGCTAAAGCTGGCAGCTGACTTCAGCATGCAAGCGACAGGAGCATGTGCCCCCAGTCACATGCACACCGACATCGGCTGCTGGTCTCTGATTGGCCAGCAACGTGTAATGCAGCGCACAGACCCAGCTGGTCTCTGCACCACAATATACTTAAGGATGCACACTCAGTTGAAGTTTGCGCTGGCGTCAACAGGCCCCTCACCCGCATGGGCCTGGTCACGATTGTTACCTCTGTGATTGAAATCATTACACCCTTGGTGGTATGGGTTTTTGTTTCTTTTTAACAGGCCCCATCCATTGTTACTTTTTCTTTTACCATACATTTTGTACAACTTTATAATTAACGTCTGACAATCTATTCTATCCAAATTACTCAATCCCTGACAAATAGGTCAAAATAAGAATTGCTAGGTAGGTACACGTACAGAAAACAAAAACTGGTAGCAGGTCACAGTATAGGTGAGGTATGTATGTTTGTTAAATTGGACTAGTAAAACAGGTGTGCAAAACCAGACATGCGCAGACAAGGCTGTGTTCACACTGTGCTTTACTCTCATGTCAGTGGCTTTGACGGGACTTACGTCTGAAGCTCTGGAAAACAGGTTTCAGGTGTAGGAGCTGACGGGGTCATTGACTATAATAATGATCCAGAGTTACTGTGTGCTCTCACTGACATCATTTCTGTCATTCAACTATGTCCTAGAGGCCTGCCTGAAATAGGCGAGTACGGGGAAAAATGTTGTCAGACAGAGAACACAGTGGCTTCATCTGGATCATTGCAGTCAATGGCCCCTTCAGCGCATCCGCTTGTAACCTGTTTTACAGGTCTTCAAACGTAAGCACCATTTATGTGATGGTAAAACACAGTATGAACATAACCTAAGGACTAGGTTTTTTTTTAAACAAATTTCCCTATTTTTTTAAGCAAAATTCTACTCCTCCCCATGATTGACAATATAAGAAATGCTAATTAGGTATACAACCAAAAAGCCAGCACCTGCAATAGACTGCTGTATGGATGTAAAATTTGACTAGTAGAAAAAAAATTGTTTGAGACATGCATACTATGTGATTTAACAATCTCAGTCAGATGTCTGGATTTTTGGAGAAATTGATTTTCTATTTTCAAAAAACAATTAATCTTCCCTTCACAAAATCTATTCCACAAGAAATGCAAAAACCTGTAACTGACTGACACTGATTTCATTTTTTTCTATTATTATTGTTATTATTATTTATTATTATAGCGCCATTCATTCCATGGCGCTTTACATGTGAGGAGGGGTATACATAATAAAAACAAGTACAATAATCTTGAACAATACAAGTCACAACTGGTACAGGAGGAGAGAGGACCCTGCCCGCGAGGGCTCACAATCTACAAGGGATGGGTGAGGATACAGTAGGTGAGGATAGAGCTGGTCGTGCAGCGGTTTGGTCGATCGGTGGTTACTGCAGGTTGTAGGCTTGTCGGAAGAGGTGGGTCTTCAGGTTCTTTTTGAAGGTTTCGATGGTAGGCGAGAGTCTGATGTGTTGTGGTAGAGGGTTCCAGAGTAGGGGTGATGCGCGAGAGAAATCTGGTATACGATTGTGGGAAGAGGAGATAAGAGGGGAGTAGAGTAGGAGATCTTGTGAGGATCGGAGGTTGCGTGCAGGAAAGTACCGGAGGAGACAGGTTGTGGATGGCTTTGTACGTCATGGTTAGGGTTTTGTACTGGAGTCTCTGGGTAATGGGGAGCCAGTGAAGGGATTGACAGAGGGGAGAGGCCGGGGAATAGCGGGGGGACAGGAGGATTAGTCGGGCAGCAGAGTTTAGAATAGATTGGAGGGGTGCGAGAGTGTTAGAGGGGAGGCCACAGAGCAGGAGGTTAGAGTTGTAGAGACAAGAGATGATGAGGGCATGGACTAGGGTTTTTGCAGATTCTTGGTTTAGGAATGTACGGATCCATGAAATTTTTTGAGTTGAAGTTGGCAGGAAGTGGAAAGGGCTTGGATATGCGGTTTGAAGGAGAGATCAGTGTCAAGGATTACCCCGAGGCAGCGAGCTTGTGGGACTGGGGAGAGTGGGCAGCCGATAACTGTAATAAATAGGTTCGTTGGGGGGTCGTGTGAGATGGGGAAAGACGATGATTTCTGTTTTGTCCATGTTAAGCTTTAGAAATCTAGCGGAGAAGAAGGATGAAATAGCGGATAGACATTGAGGGATTCTATAAAAACTTGCTGGCATACTGCTGCTTTCTAGTACATTAAGTTTGAAGAAAGACATGTAATTGCAATTCAAATGCTGCAGAACAGATGCCAACAATACCATATCACTAATTAATCACATTGCTGCTGCTGTTACTTCCCCTACTGTATCTCTCTTTCCCCCTTCCAATCGAATCTCTGTAGTATTCACAGAGTATTTCACACATGTTCCTCAGTGCTGCAGTTTTGCTGCATATTTTAGGGCTTTCTCTTTCTATTGCTATTGCTGAGCTGTGGTCTCAGACAAACTCTCACTAAACTAAAATTTCCTTAAAACAGCTGCTGCACTCCCTGCCCCAGCTTTTATGAGTTGTTTACACACTGGCGTGCCACCAGGAATTTCAGGACCCCATACTATGAACATTTTTCAGGCCCCTTTGAAACTAAACCTAGCCTCCACCCACCCAAATCTTCCACAGTCCCACCACCCACTCTTGGAAAAACTCCACTTCTGCACCATGTCCTCACCAATCACACTTTAACAGTTCCCATTAAATACCATATTACATACATAGCTATCAGCTTTTGTTTTGGCCAAAGATTTTTTTAAGCTTGCCACCACAAGGTAGACTCTCTTGGCAGGACTCTACTCTAACTTATTTAAAATTCTTAAAATATTCAATACTCTATTTTCAGGTTTATTTTTATTTATTTTTCTTTAAGGGAATGAGTCACATACATTTTTTAAAATAACCAAAAATAACACATACAAGGGACAAATACCATCACACCATGACCAAATCACATATTACCACCAGATAGTGACCAAATAATACCAAATACAAGAAACAATACTGCCACGTCATGACCAGATCACATATTTCCTACCACATAGTGACTGAACACCACCACATACAGGAACAAATAAAACGACAACATGGCTGGACCACATATTACCACCACATAACAACTGAATAATACCACATACAAAAAAACAAATGCTGCCACACCACGACCAAATCACATATTACCACCACATAGTGACCGAATAATACCACCTACAAGGAACAAATACCATCACACCATGACCATAACACATATTACCACCACATAGTGACAAAATAATACTAAATACAAGGAACAAATACCACCACACCATGACCAGACCACATATTACCACCACATTGTGACCAAATAGTACCACATATAAGGGAAAAATACCATCACACCATGACCAGATCACATATTACTACCACATAGTAACCAAATAATTCCACATACAAGGAACAAATGCTGCCACAGCATGACCAGACCACATATTACCACCACATAGTGATCAAATAATACCACATGCAAGGAACAAATACCACCACACCATGACCATAGCACATATTACCACCACATAGGGACCGAATACTACAATACTGATCATTAACAAAAAAAACACAATACTAATATTACCATAAGTGTTGTTATGCACAGGAGCTCTGTACATAGTATACAGTGTATAGCATAAGTGTACAGGTAATACAGGGATCACCAGTGACATTGTATACAGAAACTCTTTATATAGTGTACCGGTAATACAATGATCACTGGTGACATTATACACAGGAGTTCTGTATATAATGTCCGTGTACAAGTAATACAGTGATCACCGGTGACATTATATACAGGAACTCTGTATATAGTGTCAGTGTAAGGTAATACAATGATCACCAGTGACATTATACACAGGGGCTCTATATAGTGTATAATGGAAGTGTACAGGTAACTCCCCAGTGACATCTCTAGTTGAAGATACTCATGTTAGCTTTTCTTCTTCATCCAGAGCAGACCTCCATCACTTCTTCCAGCCAGGACTTGTCTCTGTAGAAAATAACACATAGTTATCTACAGCAGCTCTTCCTTAGTACATTCCCCACTTTTTCCCCAACCTCTACACTACCTCAAATGAAAAAAAAAAAAATAGAGACATAGTGCCGCCCTGCACAGACAACGGGACCCCACAACTGAAAACAGTATCTTCAAAAATAAAATACATCACAGCAGTAATAATATCTCTTATTAACCCCTAAAGCAATAATGTCCCCCTTCCAATCGAATCTCTGTAGTATTCACAGACTATTACACTCATGATCTTCAGTGCTGCAGTTTTGCTGCATAGACTGCCATTGTTTTCAGCAGCACAAATCTTGTTTATACACTGGTGTGCCACCAGGAATTTCAGGACCCCATACTGAGAAAAAATTTCAGGACCCTTTCAGACTACACCTAGCCTCCACCCCCCCAAACCTTCCACAGTCCCACCGCCCACTCTTGGAAAAACTCCACTTGTGCACCTCGTCCTCACCAATCGCACATTAACAGTTCCCATCGAACACCAGATCACATGCATAGCCAGCAGCTTTTGTTTTGACCAAAAGATTTTCCCTGCTATTCTGTTTGTTACCACCAAACCATCTGTTTGTTATCTTGCTGTTGGATCCTGTGGACAATGGCTGCCGATCCATCAACTCTGGGTGTTACCTTTCGTTCTTCAATATATGGGCTAACCAACTCCTCTATAAAAAGTCTCCAGAGCGGAGCGTGCGGCCGCATAGGAACACATGCAGCCGCACGCTCCGCTCCAGAGTGCCGGCACCAGAGCTTCGTTTCCACATGCGAGACACGGACGTGTTTCTCGCAAATGGAAACAAGCCCTTATATAGTTTATTTTTGTTCCAAACTGTGCCTATCAGTTGATCTAGACTAGAGTATCAACAGACGCTTTTGTAGCATTATAATGTAAAATGATGTCCGGTTTTCTGTGGTCTCTATTACTGATTTCACTATCATGATGAATTGTGCTCATCAGAATCACCTGCTTGTGTTTCTTTGGGACGTATAGTAACTACTGTGATATCCTTAGTAAAATAAAACATAGAACTATAAATGTCTCTCTTACTGAGAATACCTTGCGGCAAGTCTGGCTTATTTTTTCTAATAGTACCCAACATGGTCATTTTTCTTTTCATCAACATCTGCCCTAATTGATATGATGTAAAAAAATTGTCACATGTGACATTTTGTCCTTTGAGTCCCTGGGTCAAATCCAAAACTACTCGCATACCTTGATTTTTTTCGGCTCTTTCTCCAGCTCGTTTTCCTATGTATACCTGTGCATTTAGAGCGTACGCACTTTTGCTGTCGCACAGAGTCCATATTTTGATGCCGTACTTTGCAGGCTTACTTGGAATATACTGCCTGAACGGACACCTACCTCTGAACGAGACTAATTGCTCATCTACAGTCACATTGTCAACAGGATTATAAAATATTGGTAGAATTTCTACCCATTTCTACCCACATGAACAGCAGTATTGTAATGAGAAAATGTATGTATGTGTAAATCTGCATAGACCAAAAGGACCTAAATAAATTGATAAATAGTAGTAGATGTAATATATAGTCCAAAATGAGATGGTAGCTCCTTTATTTTACTCATAAAATGGCTGGAGATCACTATAACAGGCTATCGGTCATTTTTGACCGAACAGTGCAAGTGTATAAAAATTGTGGAGCAAAAAGTAAACAAAAACAAAAAAAGGTACCCATAGTAAGAACCCCTCAAATGAGGAAAAGTCAATCAACCACAAGTTTCAGAACCGCATCTTGAATATTTTAAAAAATATTAAAGTTCAAAATTGGTCGTTTTTGACCGAACATAACAGCAGGGTTTTAAGCCTACTACCATGACAAGGTAGACTCTCTTGGCAGGTTCTACTCTACTCTAACTGTCCCTAGACCCCATGTGTTCGCTCTTCTTGGCTCCAGACCCCATATGTCCTATCTTACCCCCAGGTCCCATATGTCCTCCAAAAATGGCCTCAGGCCCCATATGTCTTCCTATCCTTCCCCCAGGCCCCATATGTTCTTCTATCCTGCCCCTAGACCCCATATGTTCTCAATCCTGCCCCCAGTCCCCATATGATCTCCTATCCTGGCCCCATACAAAAGATTAAAAAAAGACTCTCCTTACATGGCCATCTGAGTTGGTGCATGGTAGTGACATCATATGCCAGCGACGTTCGCGCTGACATCAACTGCCCACCTCTGATTGTCTGGCGGCTGTTAGCTACTGCCGTGCAGGAACTGGCTAGATTTTAATTGAACCGGCCAAATCCTGCCCCTGGTGCCTGTTGAGCAGAAGCAAAAATAGAGAAGGTAGGACCAGGCCCCCCTTCTTACTTCTGCTCACCGGGTCCCATATGCCAGTAAGGGTAGTAATGACCTTATGGCAGCCCTGTTTACACAAGATGATGCACTGCTGAGAATTATATTTATTTTGTGCAAACCAAAGAGCATTTCACCCTCAGAACATGCATTTTGCTCACTTATTATTGTTGATTGTCAGTTTGCACTACACGATTATCCTAGGAATGCATGTTCACAATAATCTTACAGCGTTAATGGGCCTTTGTATTGACTAGAGATCGGTGAACTTGTTCGGAAAACGTTTGCCAATCTCAAATTCGGCACAAACGTAGCACATTCGGATTCATGTTTGGTTTCCCGAGCATTTTTAATTAAAGCCGGCAAATCGCCACTAATGCTTTTGTTATTATTTTGAATAGGTGTTGCTGCTGCTGAAAGTGAATTTGTCAGTTAGCTAGATAGGATCCTGTCCTGCGTGAAATAGATTTTCCAGCATCTAACTAGGTTGTGCTAAAACTGTGTTGCAGTCTCAGGAGGCCCAATTTGCTAATCCAAATTGTTTGGGATAAAAAGGTGTTGCAGTGAAAAATCAGAAGGCCACATTTCCTCTTAAAAATCGTTAGGAATAACGATGTTGTGCAGTTATTATCAGTATCTAAGAAAAGAAATACTGATTGTTCATTCAGTGACAGCTCCGTGACAGGTGTGGGCCTAAGGTTATGAAACAGCAGGTTACAAGAGGGGAAGGTTACATACAACATGAGTGGGAAAAAGCGAGGTCGAGGTTGAAGGGGGAAAAGGCTTAGTGTTCGACATGTATGTGGGTTAGGTGTTAATGTTAATAAAAGCTCAACTGAACAAACACCATCTTTTCCTATCCAAGAACACTGACAACATCTGTTACTGGACAGGCTACTCCACTCATTTTCTTTAGCAGCCGCACAGCAGTATGCCTTGTGGATTAGGGCCAGAAAGAGCATGTGCTTCAGTGAATGGCAAGTGCTGCATCAAGTGGCCTTTCCTCCTCTTCCTCCACCTTAACATTACACACAGGTCAATACTCTGAGGTTGCACTCCAATCACCCTTGCTTCCCCTCGCGTCACAAATTTCCAAAACGCCCAACTTACTGTGGGGAACCACAGATGGGCCATTCTGCAGAGCTGTTTACACTTTCTATTCCGTGGACATCAGAGGTCTGCTTCAAAGATTCACAGAATTCAGAGGTGGAAAGCATCTACACTGATTCACAACATTTTTTCATGTTGCATCCGGGGCTGGACAAAGTAGGGTCCGAGCAGAATCCAGACCCCCATCACCAGATATAGCTACCCAGAAGTTAGTCCTAAAATTATGTAATGGCACTTCAAAATAATCAGTACAACAAAATGTCCACTGTGATTAGACAGTGGGAAAACTGAAGAGAACCATTAAATTCCAATAAAATATGAACTTTTATTAGTAATAGTTAGAAGATAGGTACAGAACAGATTTCAACAAAAATACCCCGCAGAGGACACCAAGATACCAACCCAGGCCAACAATCTAAAATAAATTACTTGCTCAATAAAGAATTGACGTTAATTAAATAGATGGGTACTTATCTCTATAATATATATACTGGCAAGATGAGGTACTACTTATAAATGGAAAGGGATCAAATCAATAAGGATCAAATGTATATATGAAGATGGGTCAATGCAGTATCAAAAGAAATCAAAAGACCCTTCATCACAATAACAATGGTGACCCTGTATAAAATAGTGTAACCCGGTATATGCCAAGTAAGGATATTTACCTGAATTCAAATGGCAATAGGTAAAAGTGGGTGGTCCGGTGATTCCCCCTCAATTCCCTCTTTTGCCTATGGTCATTTGAATTCAGGTAAATATCCTTACTTGGCATGTATCTGGACATTTTATTGTACTCCCCATCACCAGATGTTAACCACTTGGGGTGGAGGTGATCCCGATGAGATTCAGATACCAGAGGCGCACGCGAACTGTACTGTAGTGTCACGGCAGGAAGAGGAGGAGGGTGACTCTCAGGGTGAGGAGTGTGCGAACAGAGAGGATAATGATGAGGTTGTAGATCACACTTGGTGTGAACCCAGAGGTACGCAGCTGAGTAGCTCAGCAGTGGGGGTGGAGGAAGACGAGGAGGTTATGTTGCGGCACATGGAGTGATGCAACCATGACAAGCACTGCATCCTCAGCCAACAGTGTGGCTTTGGGTAGCACCAGTCACAAGTCTGCAGTTCACAGGGGTGTGAGTTGCCTAGCCTGGGCCTTTTTTGAGACCGCAAAGGGTGACCCAACTCATGTTATATGAAAAAATTTGCAAAAAAAGACTCAGTAGAGGCAAAAATTGCAATAATTTTACTACTATATGTATGAACCAGCACATGCGCGATCAACATGCCTTAGACTTTGAATCTCACAGCGCAAAAATGCAGCCTACCAGGCCTCGCCAACTACATCTGCTGCTTCTTCCTCCTCTGTCACCATCGAAACATGCTTGTAGACAATCTTAAGATCTTAAGAGTGGTTTTCCCCAAGACAGCAGTGAGGTACGCAGTGTGCATCGCAGCTCTGGAAATCTAACCCCCGGAACGTCAAGGCATCATCACAAAAACATTAGCAGCATAAGTGGCATAAGCAATTTTTGTGAGTTGTTTCACACATTTTTTAGACCAGCCCGTGCACCAGCAGAACAGAGTATAAGTCTGACACGTTGTGAACAACTGGAGAGGATGGTACAGGAGTATCTGGAGCTCAATATCAATGCCATCAGATGGAATTTGGACCCTTTTGCATTTTGGTCTTCAAAAATGGAAGAGTGACCTGAGCTCACCTGTCACGCCTTGGAGATTTTGTCATGCCCGGCAGCGAGCATTCTTTCAGAACGTGTCTTCAGTGCTGCTGGTGGTGTCCTGACGTATAAGCTCATTTGGCTGTCTCCTGAAAGTGTAACGTAACTTTCATCAAAATGAACAAGTCATGGATCTCCAATGATTTTGGCAGACTGGCCAGACTAGGCGATGGTGTGATTTTTAGTTTCATGAATTGGTCTTGCATTGTTGCAGTACCTGATATCTTTGTCCTGGTTTCTGTGCCTGCTGTGGCTACTGCTGCTGAAGTTACAAACAGTTTATTGAAATGTAGAGACTCAAAGTTGGGTCTCCATCTGGTGGGTTGCCTGTAATGGAAGGTGTGTAAGAGGCCTATTATACTGTTTCTACTCTGTGGAAATTGATGCCACTTGAGTTCTGTGTGACAATAATTTTTAAATTGTGTCCCTGTGTAAATAGGGCTCCCAGACAGACAGGCCTGCAGTTCATTTCACTTAACTACCTGTGTTATTTTCCTTACATTTTTCTACCAATAGTACTGTATGAAACTGATGTTTGTCACATCTGAGTGTGGCCTGAGTGTTGCATGAGGCATCAGAGCTCCCAACCAAGAAGGCTTACGCAGCTCCCTAAACCACCAGGTCCTCATTGAAAATTCAATTCCAAGCTGTAAATGCTGATCTGGACCCTGATACCTCATGCATGGCCCTTGGTTGACTGATGCTGTGCCATTTGCAAATTTCTACTGTGGGTCAATAGATGCCACATTTCATAGTGTCTGTGTGGCGCCCCTGAGGATCCAGTCACCATAGTGGTACTGCAACTCACCCAGAGGTGTGGTACCCCGCTCTCAGGTAAGCAGGGTGCCCTACGCAGTACCCACACACTAGCATCCAACACTAGTCATCTCCAGGCCAGGGAGGAACTAGGCAGAGGGTGTGGGTGGAGAGAGTGTCAGTTGTGTGGATTTGTCATGGAAACAAGAGGGAGGAGTTAGTAATTCAGTGGGGAAGTTGGAGCTGGGGATTTGAGGAGCTCATCCCAGGACCAGAGGAGAGAGAGAGAAGCTCCAGAGAGTGAGAGAGGAAGAAGGGGTCCTAGGGGCATGGGTAGTGAGGAATCCACCCGTGGTGCCTGAATCCATGCCGATCGTAGTTGGGTGGAGGGACCAGGTCGCACTAGGGGACCGGCCCTAGACTAGTGGAGAAACTGAGGACTGAGCTAGCAAACCGGAGGCTGTAGTAATTGCATGTGCCAAAGCCACAACCACACACATTCGCTGAAAAGGCAGCCGCATAGGATCAAAGGGACCAGGAGTACATTGCCCGAGGCTGCTGGCTTAGGACACTGTGTGTGATGGCACAGGGCAGTGAGACAGCCAGGGAAGGGACATAAGAAGGGGGTTCGGGCAAAGTGTACCCTGAATTACCTGAGAGCTGACTGGACCACAGACCCGGAGAACACAGCACCCGGCTGGGGATTGCATAAAGAACTGTGAGTAAAATGTGGAAACTGCACCCTGCTGTGTCCTCTGAATTATTACTGCACCACCTGCCCTGCACTACGACAACCACCATCACATTTAACACCATAACTGCCCTGGGGCCTAGCTCTACCCGTGGAGAGCTGTACCAACTCTGCTGCATCACCAGCTGCCCCAGTAGACCTGAACCGCAGCGTCGGCCATCTATTGCTGAATACCACAGGTGGCGTCACGAACAATCTCCCCATAAACGTTATTCCCCTTTAATTTCATTACTTTTATTGGATGCCCAGGCCCCAGACCGAGTAACTGCTGCCATGACACACCCCCTTAAAAACCGTCGGACCCGGCCCGAGTACCCCACGACTCTGGCGGGCACTCCATCTGCCCCTAATTTTAGCTGTTTGGGAAGCCTTTTGTCACCCCTTAAGGTGTCGTCTATACATTTGGTTTTGCCTCCTGTTTAACTTAATGTGGTTCGAGTACGATCTTCGAACTGTGCGGAGAACATGTTCAGCGAATCGAACCGACCTTGAAAGGTTCGCTCATCTCTAGTATTGACCAGACACAGCTATATATTTTTTTTTATATTCGGCACAGTCTGGTGGTCCTGGCCTCAGCAGATTTTCCATCTCTTTTGTGTGTATAACTTTCTACTGTACCTGTAGCACCCATGATAGTGACCTTTTTTCCAGCTCGGTAGTCTTGTGCACATATTTACACTCTTGTGATTAAGCTCCCAGATTTGCAGTCTCCTCCCAGCAGTAGAGGAGCCGGATTGACAGGCACCTGGTCCCTTATTTATACCTCCGCCTGCTGCTAACAGCAAGTCACATTCTATAGACTTGACCCTCAAGAGTGACGGCAACATGTCAGGGGCTGCAGCAAAAGTTGCCAAAAACAGGGCTGTAGCCGACGGTCTCGGTACAAACCAGAACCCGGTCAAGTATTTACATCAGGACTACGAGGAGCTGCGGGCGCAGTGCCTGGCATCCAAGACTCTTTTCAAAGACGACCAGTTTCCCGCATGTGTATCTGCCCTAGGCTACAATGAATTAGGACCAAACTCTGCAAAAACTAAAGGAATTGTGTGGAAGAGACCAACGGTAAGAAAGCACTAATGTCATGTATACATATATATACATTTACATGTTGTATGCTAGCGCCGTCCTTACAGATGAATCTGCACATGGGAATATTATTGTGAAAAGATACAAAAATAGTAGAAAATATATGCGTGACTTTTTTTTTTTACTACATACAGTATGGTATGGCCTTTCACCAGACACCTGTTTCTAGATAATTATTAGTACTGTAAGGCTATGTGCACACGTTCAGGATTTTTCGTGTTTTTTCTGCCGTTATCAGAGGGAAAAAACGCTTAAAAAACGCATACGTAAGCATCCCATCATTTTTGTGCACATGATGCGTTTTTTTCCCTGAAAAAAACGCATTGCGGTAAAAACGCAACATGTTCATTAATTTTGTGGATTTTTCGCATTTTTCCGGCTATTCAATGCATTGGGAAGCTCTGGGAAAAAATGCGCAAAAACGCATAAAAAACGCGCAAAGAACACGTGCGGATTTCCTGCAGAAAAAGTCTGGTTTGTTCAGGAAAATTCTGCAGAAAATCCTGACGTGTGCACATAGTCTACGAGAAAGTTCACGATCATCAAAAAAACATTCAAAGAATGAACGTATGCATTTCTATAAAAAAAAAAACGACTTGCTATTTAGGCTTTTGAACGTCTTTTAACAACTTCAGGATTCTAAAAAGCGGTTAAAAAAAGTGATGTGTCCATCCTTCTGGAGTCTTCTGCTCGGAAAAGGCTCTGGACTTTACAGTACGAATCCGTTAGAAAGCTCAAAAGATGCCCAGAAGACAACCAGACCTTTTTGTTTAGAGCATTCTGCTGTAGTGTTTTGCTTTAAAAATTGCTAATGTTTTCTTCATTATTTAATGGAATCATAAAAAAAGTAACCAGGAAACAATTAAAAAAAAAAAGGCTTCACAAAAGCTATGGGAAAACCATCGAGAAAACCTGTGGCAGCCAAACCCAAAGGAAAAACACTCAGGAACAGACACAAAAAAACGTCTAAAAAAAACCCCCCAGAGTGTCCTGAAGGGTCATCTGCTTGAAAAACTTTTGCGTTCGTAGTAAAAATTAGTAAATTAGCTCACCTGAACAGCCAATGGCACATAGAAGCAACGAAACAGGTGGCCACGCGTGGAAATAGCAGGAAAGAAATATGTGAATTCAAGTTCTTGCATGCAAAAAAATGTTAGTGAGGGGATCAGTGACCTGTCAAAAGCCATTACACATGAACATCCAATCAGAGCACCACACGAAGACCCTCCACAGGCCGCCCGGGGCACGAGCATATGATTAATCTTTATTTTTAGTTTTGAGTTAAACAACAACCACAAGACGGATTTCATCACCAGGTAACATTGTAATCAGTATAACAGCGCAGACCTAACACTGTCTGTAGGTCACTGTGCACAATCCTGCTGACAGATTCCCTTTAAAGAGAATCTGTCACCTCAAATTGGCGGGCTATGTAAATGCCCTGTGTTCGGTCAGATGGGCGGTGTTTCGTCTTCATTCCTCCGCCCCATCCTTCCCCGCTGTCCGCAATATTTTCATGAATTTGAGTAGGTGTCCTCCATAGTTCACGCGTGCGCAATGCAATCTTGCCCTGCGCACGCGCAGTATGCTTTGTCCATCTGCAGGCAAAGCCGAAAAGCATTAGTGCGCATGCGCCGGCGCACTATGTCCCGGAACACACTGAAATACTTCCGGGACATAGTACGCCTGCGCAGTAATGCTTTTTGGCTTTGCCCGCAGATGGGCAAAAGCATACTGCGCGTGTGCGAGGCAAGATTGCATTGCGCACGCGCCAACTATGGAGGACACCTACTCAAATTGCCGAAAATATTGCAGACAGAGAGGAAGGATGGAGTGGAGGAAAGAAGACGAAACACCGCCCATCTGACCGAACGCAGGACATTTACATAGCCCGCCAATTTGAGGTGACAGATTCCCTTTAAGCAAACATGTGACAATAAAAATGTGTGAAATGTATAAAAGAAAGTTATTTCAACAAATTATCACAAAATAGAGTGCACACATCTGACAAAGGAAACAGACTGACATGTTAAAAGTTAATAATGATACATGTCCCCATGTTGTAGATCCAAAATGCTTCCCTGGTCAGGAGGCGTCTTTTTAAGTGTCCACCTCTGGATAGCCCAATAGTAGAAGGAACACACATCCGCACTGCTAATATGTCGAACCCATTGACCGTATGTAACTGCCGGTCTGGCACCTGTGAAAGTTGTTGCGGCTGTGCATATCCTCCACACTCAACCAAAGGGGTGCCGCTTCCAGAAAATACATATAGAATCCAATGAAAAAATAGAAAAAAGGTTGGAGCGCACTTACCCTGGTGTGGTAAACATCACTTTATTAGGACATATGGAAAAACGAACAGCAGGGAGGGACGGGATCAGCTACGGACCGTTTCGTGCTTAATGGCACTTCAACGGGTCCAGACGCTGAATGGATCGGGGGAGTGTTTTATAGACCCAATTGAGTCCCAAACTCCTCCCCGCCAATACTCAAAACATAAACAGTGTTATATTTAAAAACAACAAATAATTAAAAACAGCAGACACCATGAACAATAATAAAGACCGAATTCAACGTTGAAGATTAACAAGAAACAATTTACAGGAAAACCGACATATCCACTTTTTTGGTCCGTAGCTGATCCCGTCCCTCCCTGCTGTTCGTTTTTCCATATGTCCTAATAAAGTGATGTTTACCACACCAGGGTAAGTGCGCTCCAACCTTTTTTCTATTTTTTCATTGTATTTTACCTCTGGATAGTGTTTGCACTCTTTTAACGCCGACCACTTTAAGGAATGCAGTGGAGCGACTGGTGGATAATGAAGTGCTTTGAGTCACTCGATACTGAGCGGTTTAAACTAAAGGGAGAAAGAATATCGGTTAGATGTTCTGATATATGGATTTTTAGCTTCCTAGTAGTGCATCCTATGTAAGCAAGATCACACGTAATGCATCGGATCATATAAAGCACATTCTGTTTGTTACAATTAATAAAAAAGAGTTTTCTTTATTCACAAACTTTAAACATGGAGGATACAGACTTCAGCACAACCATATGGGTAAGAATCTCAACGCGTTTCTGGAGACTAGGCTCCCTTAATCATGATCCCTTGGTCATGATTAAGGGAGCCTAGTCTCCAGAAACGCGTTGAGATTCTTACCCATATGGTTGTGCTGAAGTCTGTATCCTCCATGTTTAAAGTTTGTGAATAAAGAAAACTCTTTTTTACGGACTCTGTGAAGCTGGACATTCCTCTCTTTTTTTGGACCTTGTACGCCTGGACACAGCGGGTCCGTGCTCCCGAGGTTTGGTTCTTGCATCACGGGTGAGCTGGTTTATGTTCCTTCTTACAAAGTTTGTTACAATTAATACATTGTTTGATTTGGAATTGTTGTGATTCATCATAATTAGTGATGGGCGAACCCCCCAATGTTCGAGATCGGCGGGTTCGCCCGAGTTTTTTTGTAAAGTTCGAGTTTGGGGCCGGAGATGACACGAACTTGCATCTGAACACTGAATTTGGACTTTACATATATGGGAAAAATAATAATAAACATTAGAATTATACTTACCTGTCCAGCGATGCATCCTCCCGTCCCGCTGTCTCCCTGCCGCATCTGCTTCCGGGGCCGCTCATTAACTGCCGGCAGTAGTCCCTGCACTTGGCAGTCTTTGGGTTTTTCCGGCAGTGACATCACCGCACGAACACTGCCGGAAAAAGCCAAAGACTGCCGAGTGCAGTGAATACCGGCAGAAGGTAATGAGCGGCCCTAGAAGCAGATGTGGCCGGGAGACAGCGGGACAGGAGGATGGGTCACTGGACAGGTAAGTTTCATTCTAATGTTTATTATTAATTTTCAGGATTGTTTTTTTAACAGCCCGAACTGGACCCGAACTGTAACACTATGTGTTCGCCCATCCTGAATCATAATTGGTAAATATATGTGTGGGAGTTGAATGACTGCATGTGCGACATTTGTTACTGACACATTTGTAAAAACCTGTGTGGTCTTGCCACGTTTTACCCTGTTGAGTAGGTTTGAGGACACTGGGGGATAATATATTACCTAGAGTAATTGCTCTTTTTGCAACAACCGAACAACCAGAACCTAAGATATTGGATAGATCTGAATCCTCATGGGAATATGTTTGAGAACAATATGCTTTATCTGGTTAACTCGTCGACTCAATGTCAAAGATAAAACAGGTTGTTTCTCGTTGGAAACCACTGATTTCCTGTGTGAATTGTTGTATTCAATCAGATTTTGTCTTTTTTTTTTTTTTTTTTTTATGTTATTAGCCCAATTTAGTACCTAGTTTGAATAAACCCTACGTGACAATTTATGACGAGAGTGTTTTAGTTCCGTAGCCAAATTGAGTTTATTATTACAATTTTTTGTGATACGTGTAAATTCACTTACTGGAATCGAGTTCACTGTATGTCTGGGATGGCTACTGCTAGCATGTAAAATGGTGTTACCTGATAAAGGTTTAACAAAGACAAAGATAGCTGTAGAAACAAACTGATCACATATACCCTCCAACTGTTGGTCTAAAAAAGAAATAGAAGTTGCATTAGCAGAATATTTTTTATGCTTGTTATTAAGGTGTTGGACAAACTCTGATATGCCGGATACATCCCCTCTCCATATTAGCAGTATATCATCTACGTATCTGCCATACCAGAACAGAGAAGGAAGAAAAGGGTTATCGCGACTATACAAAAAAAATTACTACTAATAAGCCATAATTAGATTGGCTAAAAAGATCAAATATTTAGTGCCCATAGAATTTCCCCTGTGTTGTAAAAAAAAATTGTCATCAAAAGAAAAATAATTGCAAGTTATGAGAAATTGGGTAAATTGAATCACGTACATGCACAAGTCTTCTGAATAATCACCGTGTTTGGTTAGATGATATCCCAGGTCTTCTCATGCTATGTCCTGCGGTATGGAGGTATGAGGCAACCATGTCGCAACTTAGCCATGAGAAATCATTTGTCCAAATTATGTTGGCAAAATTGGTTCAATATATCTCTAGAGTCCTTTAAAAACCCAGGGTTTTTTGTGATAAAGGTTGAAGAAGAGAATCTAGCCACTCACTGAGGTGTTTCGATGGTCGAAATGATTGGTCTCATTGGTGGTGGGTCCGTTTGTTTATGCACTATTGGAATAATTGGATTGGAGGGTATGCATTATTGGAATAATTGGATGATCCACTTAGATCTCTCTGCGTAGGAGCAAGAACTCCCAAAGAGATACCATCCTGGATTATTTCGGTGTTGTCTTTTTGGACATTGGGCGTTGGACCATGCGTTAGATTTTCGTAGACAGATATATTCTCCGATAGAAGTTTAATTTGAGAAAGATAAATGCTGGTATCCAATTCTACCTCCTTTATCCGCCATTCTTATGGTGATGTCTGTTAATTTTTTAAGATCCTGCAATGCATGTGATTGCTTAGAAGATAAATTAGCTTGATGTTTTCAAGATTTGGTATGGATATCCACATGTTTGCTCTCTCTCTCAATCACATTTTGGAATCGTTCCATATAGTCCTCTCGTTACTGTACGGGATAGAAAAAGGTTTTTTTATGTATCAAAATATGTTCCCTGAGTGATGTTCTTTTCAACCAAAGAGCCGGTTGGTTGCAGATTTTGTAGATCCATTAACACCATCTATTCTGAAAAGGAAAGACCCTGAAATTCATTCACGTTATTATTGTCTGAGGCTTTAACAGTCAACTGATCAGATGCAAAAAAAAATGTTTCCTATCTGTGAAGTTACGTATAAAACACCAAAAAAGGACACATTCAAGAAAAAATACCAAAAACAGGCAAAGATGCTTACCTGTCTAAACAGGCCTCAATACAAATGCACAAGCAGGGTGCAGCGGACCCAAACAAAATAGCAAATGCACAGGTGCGATACCTAATGAAACAGCCAGCCTTCAATAAGGGTTTGGCCGTGTGGTACACCAATGCACTAAGATAAAATACTCTGTATGTGGCGTGTTCACACAAGGAATACAAAGCGTCTGGCTGCAGCCTATTAATGACGCCATATGGCGGGCTGCCCAGTGCTAAAATGCATCCTGTGTGAACAGAGGCCACAGTGTACAGAACAATTCGGGCCCAGCTGCACCCTGCAAAAAATATACGTGCAAAAAAACATATAAATATATGTAAGGTCTTAGTTGATATTAGGGCCATAATATGGAAGCTGGCAACCCACGCCAAGGGTCCTTACGTATTGCCAGTCCTACTCTAACATGAAAAACACCAAAAAAGGACACATTCAAGAAAAAATACCAAAAACAGGCAAAGATGCTTACCTGTCTAAACAGGCCTCAATACAAATGCACAAGCAGGGTGCAGCGGACCCAAACAAAATAGCAAATGCACAGGTGCGATACCTAATGAAACAGCCAGCCTTCAATAAGGGTTTGGCCGTGTGGTACACCAATGCACTAAGATAAAATACTCTGTATGTGGCGTGTTCACACAAGGAATGCAAAGCGTCTGGCTGCAGCCTATTAATGACGCCATATGGCGGGCTGCCCAGTGCTAAAATGCATCCTGTGTGAACAGAGGCCACAGTGTACAGAACAATTCGGGCCCAGCTGCACCCTGCAAAAAATATACGTGCAAAAAAACATATAAATATATGTAAGGTCTTAGTTGATATTAGGGCCATAATATGGAAGCTGGCAACCCACGCCAAGGGTCCTTACGTATTGCCAGTCCTACTCTAACATGAAAAACACCAAAAAAGGACACATTCAAGAAAAAATACCAAAAACAGGCAAAGATGCTTACCTGTCTAAACAGGCCTCAATACAAATGCACAAGCAGGGTGCAGCGGACCCAAACAAAATAGCAAATGCACAGGTGCGATACCTAATGAAACAGCCAGCCTTCAATAAGGGTTTGGCCGTGTGGTACACCAATGCACTAAGATAAAATACTCTGTATGTGGCGTGTTCACACAAGGAATACAAAGCGTCTGGCTGCAGCCTATTAATGACGCCATATGGCGGGCTGCCCAGTGCTAAAATGCATCCTGTGTGAACAGAGGCCACAGTGTACAGAACAATTCGGGCCCAGCTGCACCCTGCAAAAAATATACGTGCAAAAAAACATATAAATATATGTAAGGTCTTAGTTTGGTGTTTTTCATGTTAGAGTAGGACTGGCAATACGTAAGGACCCTTGGCGTGGGTTGCCAGCTTCCATATTATGGCCCTAATATCAACTAAGACCTTACATATATTTATATGTTTTTTTGCACGTATATTTTTTGCAGGGTGCAGCTGGGCCCGAATTGTTCTGTACACTGTGGCCTCTGTTCACACAGGATGCATTTTAGCACTGGGCAGCCCGCCATATGGCGTCATTAATAGGCTGCAGCCAGACGCTTTGTATTCCTTGTGTGAACACGCCACATACAGAGTATTTTATCTTAGTGCATTGGTGTACCACACGGCCAAACCCTTATTGAAGGCTGGCTGTTTCATTAGGTATCGCACCTGTGCATTTGCTATTTTGTTTGGGTCCGCTGCACCCTGCTTGTGCATTTGTATTGAGGCCTGTTTAGACAGGTAAGCATCTTTGCCTGTTTTTGGTATTTTTTCTTGAATGTGTCCTTTTTTGGTGTTTTTCATGTTAGAGTAGGACTGGCAATACGTAAGGACCCTTGGCGTGGGTTGCCAGCTTCCATATTATGGCCCTAATATCAACTAAGACCTTACATATATTTATATGTTTTTTTGCACGTATATTTTTTGCAGGGTGCAGCTGGGCCCGAATTGTTCTGTACACTGTGGCCTCTGTTCACACAGGATGCATTTTAGCACTGGGCAGCCCGCCATATGGCGTCATTAATAGGCTGCAGCCAGACGCTTTGTATTCCTTGTGTGAACACGCCACATACGAAGTTACGTATAAACCGATTAATGTCCATTAGAGTGTTAAATAAATCTAAATTTCTGTCTGGGACAAAGTTCAGTCCCAAGGCCAATACTTCAGTTTAGGCGTCTGTCAATGCATGCTGTGATAAATTTAAAACATTTGAAAACGTTTTTGTGGTTAAAGATCCCTTCTGCGGCAAGTCGCCATGCCTATGGCACTTGAAATGTTTGCGTCTGCCGTGTCTCTTATGTTTTTTGAATTTCTGCGATTTTTAGTTTTGTGGAAAGATCACCCTGACAATCTGTATCATCGACGTTGCCATCAGAAGAGTTCTGGTCGGATGAGCTAAAGCTGACATACATGCCAGAGGGAATGGGAGTATGTGGTCTATTGTGCTTTAATATAGATTTAGGTGTTTTCGGTGCTTTAGACCAGGGGTCCCCAACTCCAGTCCTCAAGGCCCACCAACATGTCATGTTTTCAGGATTTCCTTAGTCTTGCCCAGGTAATAATTGCATCACCTGTGCAATGCAAAGGAAATCCTGAAAACATGACCTGTTGGTGGGCCTTGAGGACTGGAGTTGGGGACCCCTGCTTTAGACCATCTACACCAGTGTTTCCCAAACTCCAGCCCTCATGACCCCCAATAGATCATGTTTTCAGATTTCCATAATGTTGCACAGGTGAGAGGAACATGTGGCAGTTTTTGATGCCTTTATAATAATTCCATCACCTGTGAAATACTAGGGAAATCGGGAAAACATGATGTGATGGAGGCCGCGAGGACTGGAGTTTGGGAATCACTGATCTACACCATTCATAAACGTGTTTATTAGTATTGGAAGCTTAGATTTCTTACAGGTCATAATAATATCCTCCAATTTAGACATATTATGTTCGATTCTTTGTATGGAACTATTATAATCTGGATTTACTTTGTATTGTTCCATATTAGATTTGGTGGCAATTTTTTGCATTGAAGAAGCTGGATTCACATCTTTTCCTTGAAAAACTTTCGCCTGAGTTTAAAAGATATCGTGTGCACATAGCCTTGTCATGCTGTGACGGTCTGTAATGGAGTGCAGGGTAGACTATGTCACCACGGAATAGACAAACCAACTGTTGAGGGGGCTTTATTAACAGGGGCGATATTCTCCTCACAGGGAGAAAACAGTCGAATATAAACTGCAGAAATAACGGTGCAAAATATATGGGAAGCAGTATAACAGAAGTAAACAGAAGTTCTTGGGAAAAACACTTATCAGTCTGATGAGGACTTGCTTGTAGGGTCGTCTTCTCCAACGTAGGCGCCAGAAAACAGCGGCACTTGTCGTCCCTCTGTTATCCGTGAGCTGTGTAGTCTCTAGGAACCCGCAACCTGGGGTTTGAGGGGTTACTGTGGTGAGTAGAGGGGATGCTAGGCAAACGGGGTCCCCTGTGCTCTGAGTCTTCTCCCTCAACAGTGCAGCCTATCTTGGGAGAACGATGCTCAGTCTGTTATCGGGTCTCCCAACAGGAATCAGGGGCTCTGCACTAATGCCATGGGTGCCAGGGGCCACTGTCTTAGCACGGGTCACTGTCTTAGCACGGGTCACTGTCTCTGCACGGGTCACTGTCTTAGCACAGGTCAATGTCTTTGCACGAGCGTCAGGGCGCACCCCTCCAGTCACAGCAGAGTCCGCTTTCATGTACTCACAGCAGGGCTAGAAGGTCAGGACAGTTTATATAGGAAGAGGTAATGACCAGATCAGATGCCACTGAAATGGAGTTACACATCTCTGACCAGCATAGAAAGGGTTGTTAACTTCTTCAGCACCAGAGGAAACTAAATCCATTTAATATGGGATACAAAATCACACCATCTCTAAAGAAGATCTGCAATTCATTACCTAACATGACCGACTAACTCCAAGTCTTTCAGGGGAATGTGACACCCTCTTCACAAGCCTACAGGTTTTTTGAAAAACTCTTTTGCAGTTTCAGATTTTTTTAATTTCTTTTGGAGACAAAGCCATAAGCCATAATTCTGGCTTTGGCTGAAACCCCCCCCCCCCTGCATTAATCAGCTTCAGTAAACACTGCAAGTCTGTTACTTCTTCCTTTTAAGATGCCCTAAAAAAAGCATTGTCCAATGTGTCCCATGAATTTAGATTCTAATCCCTCCCCCCCCCGCCCCCCCATACTTACCATTAGCATCACACCCTCTTACATTGAGCTTCAGCCAGGATTCCTCATGTCAGCCTACCCCCTTAGGCCATGTTCAGATGTGGTAGATTTCTTTTTGGTGTGGATTCTGCACCTAAGAATAAGCAATTTGGTACAATACAAAGCAAATAGTTGGATTTAAAAAAAAAAAAAAACCTTTTTCTTTTTCAAAAAACTGGAGAAAAGCTGGGCAGATGTTAAAAGAAAATGGACAAAATATTGACATTGAACCTCTGCAGAAAAGCTTTCATTTTTATAGTGGAATGAGATTCTGTACAGCCATACCACAATATTTTTTTTCTTATGTAGACTAAATAGATACAGGACCGATCTTTGCACATTATTTTTTTTTTTAATTTTGCAACCACAAATTTATTGTTAGTCTATGTCTTTGCATTTGGAATGGATGTTTCATAGATTTATAGATTTCAATGTGCCTTAAAAACTGGATAAAAAAAATCATCTACAAAAATAAGTTTTAAGTACTTTAAATATCATAAATGCACAATTTAAAAAAAACTTTTGATGCCATTAAGCTCAGATCACCCACTGCATGAACTGGATTTTTTTTAAAGAGATTTTTGTTCTGCACCAAAAAAAAAGCCTAAAATAATCACTTAAAAATTATTGAAAAAAATCTTTCTATTCATTTCTATTGTGTAACCACTTCTGCTGCTCGCATGTTCAGTGTTTTGAACGTTTTTGTTTTTCTGCTTCATGTTTTTGAAACTTTCGGTGTAACAAAAAGTGCACATCACCTCTCTAATGCGGATCCTGATGGAAAATACTCCCAACACGGCACTGTCCAACAGTAAGGCTACTTTCACACTGGCGTTTTTTTGCCAGACGTCGCAATGCATAGTTTATGGCAAAAAAACGCATCCTGCAAAGTTGTTTGCAGGATGCGTTTTTGCCCCATAGATTAACATTAGCGACGCATTGCGACGCTTTGCCACACGTCGCAACTGTCGTGCGACGGTTGCGCCGTGTTGTGGCAGACCGCCGGGAGCAAAAAACGTTAAATGTAACGTTTTTTGCTCCTGACGGACTGCTTTTTCCGACATGCGTGGCTGGAACTCCGCCCCTACCTCCCCGCACCTCACAATGGGGCAGCGGATGCGCCGGAGAAATGCATCCGCTGCACCCGTTGTGCAGCGCATCAAACGCTAGCGTCGGAATCTCTGCCCGACGCATTGCGACAGGGAGATTCCGACGCTAGTGTGAAAGTAGCCTAAGGCTTCAGAAACCTCCAGGAAAACAAAATTCTTTCAAATTCTGAAAAACTCATACAAAATCTCCCTGAAGAAGGAACGTATCCTCCTAATGCAGTTTCCGCTTGAATAAATCTGTCACCACACTCCAATCAACTGCTGCTCCAATATCCACTACGATAGGAATTGGTGACATCTCGTGGCTCCGTAAGGCCGCTTCCTTTACTCGTTATTGTCCTCCATATGTAAATTTACCTCCAGAGTGCAGATTTTTTGGTGGACGATTTCGTGAAGATTTGATCCCATACATATTTGATCAGCCCCAACGAGCATTGCTGGAGTGTAAAGGATTGAGCAGGAAGTCCAGACTCTTGACGAGGCAGGAGAAGGGTTTTTCGACTACTTTAGATTCACAAAACAAAGTCAATATATTTTATTGTGATACGCTACCAAAACATTTGACAGGCTACAATTCCCATCACAACCCCCGGGTGGACAGATATAGCATAAACATCTCCTGACAGAGTATTGCAAAATCATGCTTTTCTTAAAAGCTGGCCATCTTATTTCCAATCATCTCGGGATATGTTGAACCCAGAGTAAGGGAAGGAAGGACACATCTGGATATTTTGCTATAGCAGTTTCAGGCGGTGTCTGCGATGATAATGTGCCAGGTACAGGACGCAGATAATAGAGCGAAGTATGAGACTGAATTATAGGGTGTTTTTGGGGTGTGGTTGATAGCACAGATTTCCTGCATCCAGTGACTTGATAAGGAATGTTTCTTGGCAGCAGCAAACACTACAGTGGAGACATGCAGACGCGCTGGAAGGTTCTCCTCCTGCTTTTACTTTTATGACCGGTGTATATTGTGGTTAGATCCTCTCATTGATTTTCAGATCACAAGGACAGGGGGCTCAGTAATTTGGATAAACATTTTGAGACTGGTGGGAGATTTCCATAACTTCAGGGTTTTGACATAGCAACTAATCACATTAGCCCCTCAGTAGCCTTACTTAAAGGGTTTATTCCCATCTTCATGCATGCATATTTTCAGATAGAGCTCCTAAAAATGTACACTTTTGCAATTTACTGCTAATAAAAATTTTCAGCCGTTCTTGAGATATTAACACTTTTCTTTTGTTTACAACTCATTGCCTAGGAGACCGACCACCTGTGCTGGCTAGTTTGTAAACATTGCGCAGAAGCTGGTTGAATTAGGAGGCAGCGATCTTGACCAACGGCAAAATAGCTTCCATAGAAAAGAGCTTGTATGCACTGGGCACGTTCGGCTGGGAAGCAGCGGTGGTCGGTCTCCAAGGCAACAACCTGTAAGCAAAAGCAAAGTGTTAATATTTCAAGAACGGCTGAAAATTTTTAATAAGCAGTAAGATGCAAAATTGCTTGTTTCTAAAAAAACTCTATCCAAAAGTGATGATTGATAAAAATGGGAATAACCCTTTAAATACACAGTAAATTCAGCCGACCAATTTTATCAGGACGAACATCCAAGATGGATTTGGCTTTGGGAGACATAAGGATGCGCTAGTTTGATTTGAAACATCCAGAAAACAAGCGCTTATTTGGCCGACAGCATGTATGAAGCAGGTTCAGGAGCTGATCCTACTCCATTCAGTGTGGGTGCTGGCTGTCTTGTACAGCCGGCACCTAAGTTTAAGTGCTGGGATCATAGCTAGCTGTCATTAGTGACAGCAACATTTAAGAGGCTGTAAAGAGGATGACATGGCAGTGAGGGGCCTATTCTAGACCCTGGAGCCCAGACTGCAATATTTAAAGAGAACCTGTCACCTGAATTTGGCGGGCTCTGTTTACGGTCCGATGGGCGGTGTTTTCTCTCCTTTCATGCACCCCTTCCTTTCTCGCTGGCCGCAATATTGTCATGAACTTGATTTGGTTTCCTCCGTAGTACACGCGTGCGCAATGCAATCTTGCCTTGCCAAAGCCAAAAAGCATTAGTGCGCATGCGCCGGCGCACTATGTCCCGGAACACAGCTAAATACTTCCGGGACATAGTGTGCCAGCGCATGCGCACTAATGCTTTTCGGCTTTGCCCACAGTTGGGCAAAGCATACTGCGCGTGCGCAAGGTAAGGTTGCATTGCGCATGCGTGTACTATGGAAGAAACCGAATCAAATTCAAGACAATATTGCGGCCAGCGGGAAAGGAAGGGGTGCATGAACGGAGAGAAAACACCGCCCATCGGATGGACCGTAAACAGAGCCCACCAAATTCAGGTAACAGAGTCCCTTTAACAATGCATCACAATATTACGGTATATATTTACAGATGACCTCAGGTTCACGTCTCTTAGGAAACTAACAAAAAATATAGAATGCAATGAAAGATGAGGAAAAAAAAAAAAAAAAAAAACACAAAAAAAGTGAAATTTCATATCACTGTGCTTTTCTCAAAATGTCATTAAAATGTAAAAAATCAAACATTATAACAAGCTTGTTATGCCCATACGCTGAACGGTACAAGCTAATAACATATAATACTTATCCCATATAGTGAACACCATAACAAACGGAAAAAAACTAAATGTAAGAATTGGGTCATTTCGGCTTTCAAATTATTGGGATTAAAAGAGATTAAAAAAAAATCATACAAACCCCAAAATAAGTGATGATAAAACTACAGCTCGTACAGTGCAAAAAAAAAAACAAAAAAAAAAAAAAAAAAAAAAAAAAAAAAAACACAAGTCCTAATACAGACAGATACAAAAAAGTTGGAGCTTTGGGGGGAAAGGAGGAAAAATCAAAAGTGAAGAGGGGCCCGCTGAGACTTTGTTCCCCAAAGATCCACATGAACCTGTTGAAAGCCATGCTTATACAGTAGGTCTGAGCAAAATGACCTTTAGGCAACGTCCCCACAATGAATTTTTGTTTTGTTTTTATCGACACTGAGTATTTTCAATGCATCAAAAACACGGCGACTTTCAGTTCCAGCAAAGTGGATGGGATTTATAGAAATCTCCTGCCCACTGGGCTTCTATGTTACTCAGCGTAAACTGATCTGCGGTGCGAGTTTCAAATCCACAACATGTCAATGTCTCTTGTGTCTACGCTGAGTTTTACGGGTATATTTCCCCCATAAATTAAAATTTCATCAAATGTGGAAAATTTGCTGGTAAAACACGCATGTAATCCGCACATGACTGTATCAATAAAGTTTTTTTGTCAAAGCCAAAAACCAGGAAGTAGCAAATACAAAGCAGCTTTATTTAAAATATGACAAGCCAAAAAGAGACAAAAATGCTTGTTTTTAACAAGTATAATCTTTATTCTTTTATTTTTTTATATAGCGCTAACATATTCCGCAGCGCTTTACAGTTTTGCACACATTATCATCACTGTCCCCGATGGGGCTCACAATCTAGAATCCCTATCAGTATGTCTTTGGAATGTGGGAGGAAACCCACGCAAACACGGGGAGAACATACAAACTCTTTGCAGATGTTGTCCTGGGTGGGATTAGAACCCAGGACCCCAGCGCTGCAAGGCTGCAGTGCTAACCACTGCGCCACCCGTAAATATAAAAAAAAACGCGATAACACAAATCACCTAAATTATAATTTAATAGGTGGTTCTGCAGCATCAAAAACGCACCAAATACACATAGTGGAAATGTACCTAAGAGCGCAGTCAGACGTCTGTATCAACCAGACCAAAATTGGAACACAGTGTGCGGACCGACCGATGGCTCAGCCCACCTGAGGGTGACAGTCATGTATTTCTGTGCAGCTGTCATGCTCAGGTGGGGAGAGCTGACGACCAATCTGTTCAATTTCCGATTTATGCGCCCTTAGGTGCATAGGTTTGGCAGGAATGGCCGGCAATCCTCGTATGTAGGTGAAGGCGTAGTGAATATCCCAAAATGGCACATTTGTGATTGAGCGTGTTGGATTTCATCATGCTCGATCTTTTCTTCTCACTGGAGGTGTCTGGTGTCGGCCAAAGGAGTAATCAGTGAGATCCACAAGATCTGGGCTCAGGGACACCACAACACTGCCAGAAGTCCCCTTTAAGTCTCTACAATTCTAGACCTTAAACACATGTAAAGCTGCACGGGGAATAGCAGATCCGGTCATGCAGGATTTGTGAGTAATGGCCCATTAAATCAGGAAACGTTCTTCTTCATCTATTTATACCAGGTATGACTTTCTGAGCATGGACACGGGATATATGGCTGCTCTATGTATAGTCGTTTTATGGTCGGGTATTTCAGGCACGGTACATTGGCCAGTTTTATTGGTATGGTAAAGGATTGTAAAAGCCTCCTGTGTCCCGCCACTCAGGATATCATTCTGGAAGGAAAGATCAAAGACATTGTGGGGGGATTACTGCAGTAAAGGTAACAAGTGCTGGTGGTGTCTGTGTATCAAAGGGAATCGGCCATTGTCTGCTCTTATAATACAGCAATGACTCAGGGAAAGAAATGAGCCAGGTAAACATAGTGGATTTCCATAGCAGTCCGGTAATCAGTGGCGTAACATGAAACTCATGGGCCCCGATGAGAAAGCTCCAATGGGTCCCCCAAATATTTAAAATCTTTAATAGCTATAGTCTTTTTCTATAGGTCAAAGGGACATTTAGGGCCCCCTAGGCTCCAGGGCCTGGGTGCGATTGCAACCCCTGCACCTGTTGTAGTTACGCCCCTGCTGGTAATGATAGGGTTAAGTACGCTACACTTTGTTATTATTCACTACAGCCCCTCTGGTAACGTTCATTTTTAATTTTGAAGAAACGTCGTGTCGGCCATAAGAGTGTGAATCCATAATGGTCACACCCTGGGGCATAGGCGCCACCACTAATGGAGGCAGAGCCTGGCACCCCTAGATCATGAGCTCCGTACAGAAATATAAAAGGGATAGCAGGTTTTTTTTTTGGACATTGTATGGTACGGTCATTGGATGGATTTTATTTGGTTGCTGTATATTGGTATTATTTAAGCTCTGTACGGTATTATTTATTGCGCCTCTACCATTTACTAACCCTTTAATGGTGTGGCCAAAGTGGGACTGAAACTTTGATATTTTTTTATTGTTTTACAAAACTTTAATTTTTCTTTTTTGACTTTTCATTTTGTTGTTTAGTTACTCTAGGGGACTTGGACATGTGATCACTACAGTACTGTACTATATAGTAACAATCAGTCTCCTGTGAAGCCCACACTGGCTAATCTTGGGAGTACCAAAATGGCAGCAATGGGGTCTGCGGTAGGATTAATAAGTCCTGGGGAGAAAAGGTGCCAATATTATGTATAAAATTCTTATTTTTGGCACCGTACTATATAGCGGATATAATTATGCACTACTTGGTGGGGGTATTTTCAGTACAACATACAGTATGTAGCAGCTGCCGACTTGATGGTCACGAAGATATGGACCTTTTTATATAAAGCTAATTTTTATGGTCCGTACAAGTGGGTGTGACTCACAGGCTAATATTGCAGAGGAGGCTAAAGTCTCGCCCCCAAGGAACCCTGTGAGTCACGCCCAATCGGTAAAGACCATTAAAATTAGCACCAAATTAAAAGGCCTATATCTATGGAGCTGTATGGTGGATTATTAAAAAAAACAAAAAATATCGTTGTGTGCATAAAATATTGTCATCGTCGGCAGTTACACAGTACAATGCGCTGAGGATTACGATGATTTTACTGGCGGCATTAACGACCCATGATGAACAAGCGTTTCGCTAATCACTTGTTCATTGGGTGATTGACTGCATGTTTCGACAAGGCAAAAATTGTCAATCAAGTGTTCTAACAAACCCTCATTTCCAATTATTGGGCCGTCTTACACCAAATATATCCTTTCACAACATATTTAGCACATGCTGGTTCTCCTTTTATGATAACGACCCGTCCACACAGCTTGATTACTCTGCCGTGTGAGCACAAGACTTTATGATAAACCACCAGTGATCAGGAAAAAAATGGTCTCAAATTTTGAATAGAAAATGTGAAATTTGATCACCAAAATGTAAATTTACTGTTCGGTGTAAACAGCAAGTCCTATAGAAAAAAAATGAAAAAAGTAAGGAAATTTAGAAAAGTAGAATCTGATGTACCATACTGGGGAGAGATTTACTTATCAAAAATGTGCAGTATTCTTTCCCACATTTGTGCCAAAAAAATTGCTGATAAATTTAATATGCATTGTAGACACTTTGGTGGAGATTTAGCAATTACTTGGTAAATTCATGATTTTTGTGAGATGTTGGAAAAGTAAAAATTTGAGCGAAATTGTATCAAAACTAATCAGAAGACCTCCAAGGTTGCTTTTTCCTAAATTTTAGATGTTTTGGAACAAATAATAATAAAACAGTTGGATGAAAAGTTTATAAACCCTTTAATCACATAAGAATTACATTAGGAAATTGCATATCCAGAAATATCTTCCGAGGTTTGTTACTGGCCGTAATAACACAATGCTTCACCATAAATGTGGAATCTGGGTGCGCCCTGCATCAGTCACACTACAGCCAGATAACACCAGAGACCAGTCTCTTCCAGAAAGGAGATCATCCTGTTTTGTTTTTTTTATTTTGTTTTTTTTAATCAGATTCCAAATATACAGAATGTGGGAGGTAGAAGTGTGACACCCCCATACCCACACATCTATGCAATGTCCTAATCTCCGGCCTGACCATCAGTGAATCCACATCCACCAGAACAGCCCTTAAAGTGCCCACTACTAGGTGCGATTTATAGAAGTCAATTCCAGTGTCGGCGGAACTGTACTAGCAAAATGTGGACCGTTGGCAAAGTATGAAGCCTTCGTTTTTCCTTTCCTTCCTCTCTTCCTTTCTTCCTTGCATTGCCCATTCCTTCCTTCCTTCTTTAATTTCTCCCTTACTTTCTCCCTTCTTTCTTGCCTCCTTTCTTACTTTTATCCTTCTTTTCTCCCTTAATCCCTCACTTCCTTTTTGCCATCACATCTCCCTTCCTTCCCTTCTTTGCTCACTTCCTTTCTTTCCTTATTTCTACCTTTCTTTCTCCCTTAATTTCTGTATTCATTTCTCCATTCCTTTCTACCTTCTTTCCTCCCAGTTTCCTCCCTCCCTTCCTTCCTCAATCCTTCTTTGTTTCTCCCCTCCTTCCCTTACTTCCTTTCCCCCTTTGTTCCTTTTCTCCTCCCTTCTTTTCTCCCTTACTTCCTTTTTGCCATCACATCTCATTTCCTTCCCTTCCTTCCTCACTTCCTTTCTTTCCTTATTTCTACCTTTCTTTCTCCCTTAATTTCTGTATTCATTTCTCCATTCCTTTCTACCTTCTTTCCTCCCAGTTTCCTCTCTCCCTTCCTCCCTCCCTCCATCCTTCTTTGTTTCTCCCCTCCTTCCCTTACTTCCTCTCTTTCCTCCTTTCTTCTTTTTCTCCTCCCTTCTTTTCTCCCTTACTTCCTTTTTGCCATCATATCTCAATTCCTTCCCTTCCTTCCCTTCTTTGCTCACTTCCTTTCTTCTCTTATTTCTACCTTTCTTTCGCCCTTCATTTCTCTGTTCGTTTCTCCATTCCTTTCTACCTTCTTTCCTCCCAGTTTCCTCCCTCCCTTTCTTCCTCCTTTCTTCTTTGTTTCTCCCCTCCTTCTTCCCTTTTTTCCTCTCTCTTTCCCCCTTTCTTCCTTTTCTCTTTCCTCCCTCTTTCCCTTCTTCCTTTCTCTCTATGTAAGGTGAGCAGGGCTGGTAACGTCACGTCTATAAATACCTGCTGGGTCACGTGTAGAAGCATCATGCCCCTGTCCTATTATCTCTAGAGGTGACGTTCCCATCACCGCTCACCTGCCGATGCTGAAGTGAGCAGAATCAAATTACTCCTTTAATAAGATCTTCTGTGGATTCCTCCCTCGATATCCTACAGCTAAGGAGCCCTATATGTGATTATACACAAACTAGAAAGAAAAAACTGAAAAAAAATGAGGGCGACGCCTAAGGAAATATGAGCACTTCAAAATATCTAAAATAGTAAATTATTTGCATCCTTTTTTGATATACAACATATTCGTAGAAAAAAGGATACAAACAATCCAGAACAAATAACACCAAAAATACAATACAATGAATACATACTAATAAACGGGATTACTAGTTCCGTGAAAATCATTTTTCCTCACTTCCAGACTTGTTTGAACCTTCTGATTGCCCATTTGGATATTCACAGCAGTCACCTAATATTTGCATTTAAGCAGCTTGCTCTGTATTCCTGTATATAATTTGCATGAACATTTTTTTGCATAGTTGGTGGCCATTTTAGCTTTTAGCGGCTCAAACACTAAAGTCACCCATGTTGTAAATCTCTATATGCAGTTATTTTACTGTATACAAAATATTATATTTCTGCAATCGTTTTTGTTTCCAATGGCCAGCTAATGTTTTTTTTTTTTTTATGTATAATTTATATGTATGCACATGATTTTCCTTCCTACATGCACAATTTTTTTTTCAGCAATATATTTAATGTTTGGAGAGTTTAGGGGATTTTTTTTTTATATAATGAAATTTATACTAGTTAATTTATTAGTTATCCTCTTGTACTCTTAAATTTATTGTTATTAATTCTAGATTGTTTGTGTCAGTTTTTTCTACTGTATGTGATTATTACGTTTTTATACGTACAGACCATTTTCTTTATAATTCTATAGGAAATATGTGAGAACCCCCAATTCATTGTAGATGGAGCGACACGTGGAGACATCCGTCAAGGAGCTCTTGGTAAGTATATATACTAGATACCTCTGATAAATTGTGAATCCTTTTGTATTTTATCTAAGTCTCCCAATTAAGGACTGTTCATATATGGTACTTATCATCCGCTGCTGATCTATCACTAAAATATTAATCTCCACTTTACGGAAATGTTCGCCGCTCATCCGTCCTTCCGTGTGCCTTGTGGGGTTGAACATTCTAATTTTTTAATCATATTGACAACAATTTCATTGAAAGCCAATAAGAAGAACGTTCCAGGCAAAACCGTAATGTTTGAGCGGAGCAGCAATAAGAATCAGTGTGTCATGCTCCGCCCCCTCGGAACCTTCATGGTATTAATTTTGAATGTTCTCGTAATTCCTTGGCAACATCTTCCATATAGCAGCAGAATAACATATTTTCCATCTCCACTCCCTCCCCTCACCCCAAAAGGAGTAAAGCTGTACCTTACAAATGTCTCTGAACACTACAGTCCTCTCACAGCTCTGCGTTCCTGAGGCTCAAAATGGCTGAAATAACTGGACTATCCCACAAAATGGGCAGAAAAATGCTGATCCAGCCATCATACGATTACATATTGTTGTGGCTTTCTGAGTGGCCTCTCATGTGATTTTATATCCACTACGAAGCGGCTATTACATGTCTACGGCCAAAAGTGAGTTTAGATCTGGGCTGACGTAATGACCCTCATAAATCACATAAATGATGGCTGGAGCAGCCAACCATTTGATGTGTACGGAGGCCATCCACCTGCCCCATACATGTGATGTCAGGGTGAGAAGGATCGGGCAGTTTTTAGAGAATGTAGGCCTCTGCCAGAGCTACATGGCTGCAGCTTTTTCCTCTCTCTCTTAAAAATTCATGAATGCTCAAACTAGTCAAGAATTCATGTGTATGAGGGAGTCAAATGAGCTAGCTGTCTGCTGAGCGGGCGTTCAACCGGTGGTTTTGTCATGTATCTGGCCAGATGATGGACCTTTGTGCTATTTCAGGCATCAGTGCCCAGGTGTGACTCTTACCTCTGCACCCCCGTGCCTCTGTCATATATAGGTCTATTTATTATATAATACACATGAACTGTTCCCACTTTCCTCTCTGACATTGCATTGAAAAGAACAAGAGCCGAGTTAGTCACAAATCAAACACTGATGAAGCGAGGTGGAGAATCTCCTCTTGTTTAATAAAGGTGTATGATACCGTTCAGGAGATTAGCTGTCGTGTAGCTCCTACATGTTGATTAGTGACACAAGGATATATAGATATATATATATATATATATATATATATATATATATATATATATATATATATATATATATATATATATATATATATACATACATACATACACACCCCACATTTTTTGGACTATAAGACACTTTTTCCCCCAAAAAATGTGGGAGGACAAATGGGGGGTGCATCTTATAGTCTGAACGCAGGCTCACCGGGGGGTTGCGGCAGTGGTGTAGCAGCGTCCCATCCTCAGGGAATTGGCAGTGGCAGAGGTGTGGGGATGTTGAGGCTCGGTGTTTGCGGTGGGCGGTGCAGAGTGCATCATTGGTTTCCCTGCGGCCATCTTCCTGAATCTGTGGGCCACCGGAGGCGGCACGTGTGCAGATTGAGATCTCGGCGGCCATTTTCCTGAAGCCGAGAGCCGCCGAGATTTCAATCTGCACACGTGCGGCCTCAGGAAGATGGCCGCCGAGACACCGGTGATGATCTTGGCTCTGCTTGCCAAGGACACTGGGCTGCGGCGTCACCACATATCTGCCGCCGGCATCCTGAGGAAGAGACCCTGCTCCATGCTCTGCCTCACCGCCGACACCGGACCCGCAGCATCACACCGCTGGGATACCCCGGGGCTGCAGCATTTTTCCACTTCTGCCGCTGCCGGCCTCATGTGGAAGGGACTATGCCTCCTGTGACCCTGCTCTACCACCGCCGGCCCTCAGGTTGGATGGTGAATGTTGGTGGACAACTATTTTCAGGTCTCTCCAGAGATGCTCAATTGGGTTTCGGTCAGGGCTCTGGCTGGGTCAGTCATGAATGGTCAGAGTTGTTCTGAAGCCACTCCTTTGTTATTTTAGCTGTGTGCTTAGGGTCATTGTCTTGTTGGAAGGTGAACCTTTGGCCAAGTCTGAGGTCCAGAGCACTCTGGAAGAGGTTTTCATCCAGGATATCTCTGTACTTGGCTGCATTCATGTTTTGTTCAATGACAACCAATCATCCTGTCCCTGCAGCTGAAAAACACCCCATAGCATGATGCTGCCACCACCATGTTTCACTGTTGGGATTGTATTGGTCAGGTGACGAGCAGTGCCTGGTTTTCTCCTCACATACCCAGGGCCGTATTTAGAGTTTATGCTGCCGTAGGCACTTTTCGTGCTGCCTCCCCCATTGGTGAGCACTTTGCAAGAGGTTTTCATCCAGGATATCTCTGTACTTGGCGGCATTCATGTTTCGTTCAATGACAACCAATCAGCTGAAAGACACCCCCATAACATGATGCTGCCACCACAATGTTTCAGTTTTGGGATTGTATTGGGCAGGTGATGGGCAGTGCCTGGTTTTCTCCACACATACTACTTAGAATTATCACCAAAAAGGTCTATCTTCGTCTCATCAGACCAGAGAATCTTATTTCTCATAGTCTGGGAGTCCTTCATGTGGTTTTTAGTAAACGATATTCGGTCTTTCATAGGATACGTTCACATTAGCGTTTTGCAGGGCTGCGTCGGGCGCAGCTGCGGTGACGCATACGTCATGCGTCCCTATATTTAACATGGGGGCGCATGGACATGCATTGCCTTGCGTTTTGTGACGCATGTGTCTTTTTTGGCGCAAGCGTCAGGGCGCAGAGGACGCAGCAAGTTGCATTTTTTTGCGTCCAAAATCATGCCAAAAAAGGACGCATGCGTCACAAAAGAATGCGTTTTGCATGCGTTTTTGTTTGCGTTGTGCGTTGCCGACGCAGCCCCGCACAACGCAAATGTGAACGTAGCCATATGTCTTGCACTGAGGAGAGGCTTCCGTCAGGCCACTCTGCCATAAAGGCCTGACTGGTGGAGGGCTGCAGTGATAGTTGACTTTGTGGAACTTTCTCCCATCTCCCTACTACATCTCTGGAGCTCAGCCACAGTGATCTTGGGTTTTCTTCTTTACCTCTCTCACCAAGGCTCTTCTCCCACAATCGCTCAGTTTGGCTGGACTGCCAGGTCTCGGATGACTTCTGGTGGTCCCAAACTTCTTCCATTTAAGGATTATGGAGGCCACTGTGCTCTTAGGGACCTTGACGACTGCAGAAATTCTGTTGTAATCTTGGCCAGATCTGTGCTTTGTCACAATTCCTTGGCTAGTGCCTTTGACCTCATGATTCTCATTTGGTCTGACATGCACTGTGAGGTCTTATATAGACAGGTGTGCGCCTTTCCAAATCAAGTCCTATCAGTTTAATTAAACACAGCTGGACTCCAATGAAGGAGTAGAACATCTCAAGGAGGATCACAAGGATATGGACAGCATGGGACCTAAATATGAGTGTCTGAGCAAAGGGTCTGAATACTTATGACCGTGTGATATTTCAGTGTTTCTTTTTTAATACATTTGCAAAAATTTCTACATCTCTGTTTTTTTCAGTCAAGACGGGGTGCAGAGTGTACATTAATGAGAAAAAAAAATGAACTTTTTGAATTTAACAAATGGCTGCAATAAAACAAAGAGTGGAAAATGTAAAGGGGTCTGAATACTTTCCGTATTCACTGTTTGTATGTAAAACATTAGAGGGTTACTTTCGGATGAGATAGTTTATATCTCCACTCTGCCATTATTGATTTAAAATGAAATAAAATAAATATGATGCATCGGAGGCAAGAAAACAGCCATTATCTTTCCGTGTACAATTCTTGCCTGGTTCTCAGATCCCCAGTCACAAGTCTTTATTACAACTACAGAGATAAGAAAGTGGGAATGGCTTTTACATTACCTAAGAAAGAAGATATTTTAGTTGGGGGAAAAACAAAAATCATAAATTATGGATTCTGTCAAATTATTTTCAATCCGCTTCTACCCAGGTTACTATACTTTCAGAGACAAAAGAAATGTTTAACACAAAGACACCTCTATATCAGAGAGAACACCCTGTGTTATTGCTTTTATGAGTAACACTTATAAAGCTACTAAAATACAGAATTAGCAGAGATATATTGGTAGATTTAATGGTCCAAAATAATAATCAAAGCAAAGTATAAATATTTACCATAACAAAGTATAAATATTTACCATAACAGTACCTTCTGTTAAAGTAAGAAAAACGCACAGTGGTCGCTGAAATAACTTGAAAGTGACAACAAAAGTCATTTTCAGGTTAAATTAGAATATCAACTAATGAGAATCAGACTTTGCTTCTTAATGGTGGTTCAATAGTAAAATAAAAAGAAACACTGTGGGAGTCTCGGTGTATTTTGTGGGAAGGGAATGGTCTCTAAGGCTCATTCAGACGTCCCTGCCGATAAGTCCTAACACGAACTGCTAATGCGTGTACTGGCCCGAGGTTCACATATTTCTATAAAGCCGTCATGCTCAGGTCGGGAAATCCACATCCAGTCCATGCATTGTGGTCCGATCTCGGACTGATAAGCACAGATGGCTGAAAGAGCCTTACAACGGAGCTACAGTGGGGCAAAAAAGTATTTAGTCAGTCAGCAATAGTGCAAGTTCCACCACTTAAAAAGATGAGAGGCGTCTGTAATTTACATCATAGGTAGACCTCAACTATGGGAGACAAACTGAGAAAAAAAAAATCCAGAAAATCACATTGTCTGTTTTTTTAACAATTTATTTGCATATTATGGTGGAAAATAAGTATTTGGTCAGAAACAAAATCAAGATTTCTGGCTCTCACAGACCTGTAACTTCTTCTTTAAGAGTCTCCTCTTTCCTCCACTCATTACCTGTAGTAATGGCACCTGCTTAAACTTGTTATCAGTATAAAAAGACACCTGTGCACACCCTCAAACAGTCTGACTCCAAACTCCACTATGGTGAAGACCAAAGAGCTGTCAAAGGACACCAGAAACAAAATTGTAGCCCTGCACCAGGCTGGGAAGACTGAATCTGCAATAGCCAACCAGCTTGGAGTGAAGAAATCAACAGTGGGAGCAATAATTAGAAAATGGAAGACATACAAGACCACTGATAATCTCCCTCGATCTGGGGCTCCACGCAAAATCCCACCCCGTGGGGTCAGAATGATCACAAGAACGGTGAGCAAAAATCCCAGAACCACGCGGGGGGACCTAGTGAATGAACTGCAGAGAGCTGGGACCAATGTAACAAGGCCTACCATAAGTAACACACTACGCCACCATGGACTCAGATCCTGCAGTGCCAGACGTGTCCCACTGCTTAAGCCAGTACATGTCCGGGCCCGTCTGAAGTTTGCTAGAGAGCATTTGGATGATCCAGAGGAGTTTTGGGAGAATGTCCTGTGGTCTGATGAAACCAAACTGGAACTGTTTTGTAGAAACACAACTTGTCGTGTTTGGAGGAAAAAGAATACTGAGTTGCATCCATCAAACACCATACCTACTGTAAAGCATGGTGGTGGAAACATCATGCTTTGGGGCTGTTTCTCTGCAAAGGGGCCAGGACGACTGATCCGGGTACATGAAAGAATGAATGGGGCCATGTATCATGAGATTTTGAGTGCAAACCTCCTTCCAACAGCAAGGGCATTGAAGATGAAACGTGGCTGGGTCTTTCAACATGACAATGATCCAAAGCACACCACCAGGGCAACGAAGGAGTGGCTTCGTAAGAAGCATTTCAAGGTCCTGGAGTGGCCTAGCCAGTCTCCAGATCTCAACCCTATAGAAAACCTTTGGAGGGAGTTGAAAGTCCGTGTTGCCAAGCGAAAAGCCAAAAACATCACTGCTCTAGAGGAGATCTGCATGGAGGAATGGGCCAACATACCAACAACAGTGTGGCAACCTTGTGAAGACTTACAGAAAACGTTTGACCTCTGTCATTGCCAACAAAGGATATATTACAAAGTATTGAGATGAAATTTTGTTTCTGACCAAATACTTATTTTCCACCATAATATGCAAATAAATTGTTAAAAAAAACAGACAATGTGATTTTCTGGATTTTTTTTTCTCAGTTTGTCTCCCATAGTTGAGGTCTACCTATGATGTAAATTACAGACGCCTCTCATCTTTTTAAGTGGTGGAACTTGCACTATTGCTGACTGACTAAATACTTTTTTGCCCCACTGTATATTTTACAATGCAATAGACAGGACCACAATCAGCATGGGGGAACTTAGTAGATGGGATGTATCAATAAAGATCACACGTGAGAGATCATTTATTACAGGATTAGACATGATGTGAAGATCCAAACTATGTTTGACCTAAAATTTGTCGCCAGAGTGACTTCATCCTGAGAATTTTTATTGGTTTGAGAAACATTCTCCAAGGTTCTCCAAGGTTCTCCAGCATTCTCAAAGGTTCTCCAGCATTCTCAAAGGTTCTCCAGCATTCTCAAAGGTTCTCCAGCATTCTCTAGCATTAGCCAACATTCTTCTCCATCCCATCCCCATGGTCCATATAGGAACACCCCTACTTGTGGGCATGGTTTGTATAAATCACTCTGTCTTCTTTTATGTAGAGCATATCCTCGAATTGTGACCGTCCTGGCAAATTCTGAACTATTGGCAACTATGGTCAAGGGACCAACTGACACCAAAGCAGCTTCCAGTTCATCTTCAATTAAGTACTTAAAGGGCTTGTCCCCTTTCACAAAATACTGATTATTAGTTGTAGTTTGTTCTTAGTTGTGCATTACTCACCATCCCCAGGTCCACTGGTGAGTCTAGGTGTCTGGTGATGGCTGCGGTGCAGATGTTACGTTGACAACACTGCAGTCAATCACTGAGTTTAGAAGCTCTACCCGTGTAGCTGGAGCGGCTGAGCTCAGTGATTGACTGCCATGCTGTTCAGGTGACGTCCGTGCCACAGCTAATACAAGACATCGAGAGCCGTGGCGGAGACTCACTGGGGATCCAGCGATTGTGTATAAAGTGCTATTTGTTTTTCAATAACAAACTGCGCCTGGGGAGTTGGGATTTTGTGAACGAGGACAACCCCTTTAAAAGGGATTGTATAGGATAAAGAAGCTTTTCCAATCCTGTGCCTCCTCTTGGCTCTATGTAACGGATTCACGTAAATGTTCGCAGCTTTATGCACCTTCCTGGCATTGAGAATGTGGTCCTAACACATTAAATACTATGTCTACACTATACAGGGGACTGCTGGCTCCTGGCTGCCGTTGCTTCCCTCACATTGGACCCGGACATCTTGGCAAGAGTTGTTCCAGAGAACCAAAGTTTTCAAAAGGGCTACGCCGGCATCTTTCACTTCCAGGTAACAGGGTCATGCTCAAGAAGATTTTCTAAAGTTCTTGCGCTTCATTTTGAATTGCTCCTCGATCACAACAACCACTAGGGGGAGCTCACTGCAGACTGATCATACATTGCTACCAATTATAACTCTGTATTCACTAAGCTCACCTGCTCCACCTAGTGGCAGTCGAGGAATTCAATGATTCACAGTTTTCTATAAAATGCATAAAGCATGGATGAAGATTTAAGATTCTGTTCTCATTTCCTCCACTTCCTTCACGATTTCAGTTCTGGCAGTACGGTGAGTGGCTGGATGTTGTCGTGGACGATCGACTGCCCACAAAAGATGGACAACTGGTGTTTGTCCACTCAGCAGAAGGGGATGAGTTCTGGAGTGCGCTACTGGAGAAGGCCTACGCCAAGTAAGTTCTATAATCATGCCACCAATTACAACCAGTGCAGATATGGGATATTCTTCTTAGAGCCATAGAAGAAAATGGTAAAATTGTGGCTGCCCGTGGCCACCAGTAGGGGGAGCTTATGAGCTTACTAAAGATAAATTTATGATTTTAATATGCATTTAGCTCCCCCTAGTGGTGGCTGCAAAAAGCTGGAATTTTATTTAGCTCAATGGCTACATCTAGTGGGGAATTGTAGGTACTGCAACCTGAAATTAAAACACAGTAGGATAAAAAAAAAAAAAATTGCTCTACTCATTTCCATTAATTCTATTCTTGACAGGTTGAACGGTTCATATGAAGCTTTGACAGGAGGCAGCACAATCGAGGGTATGGAAGACTTCACTGGAGGAATCTCCGAGCAATACGACTTGAAGAAGGCTCCTCCAGACCTTTACCAGATTATTCAGAAAGCCCTTAAGGCAGAATCTTTGCTCGGATGCTCAATTGATGTAAGAAGGAAATATATAATGTATAATAGGTTTAGGAGGTTTTGGTACTCACTAAGTAGATCCAGCTAAAGTATGAAGTTATGCAGGCAGTGGATCTTGGGGAAAAAATATGCAAATTAGCTTTCTTCAAGAAGGAAATAAAATGTCTCTCTACTACCACCTAGTGGAGGTGATTAACCTGTCACTCAATATCTGGCCCTTTAATGTGGTGCAACATGACTAGTTCTAGTACGAACTGCAGTTATTATTCAAACAGCCGCTCATTACCGCCCTCTTGTGGAAAAGCTTTGACTTACAACCTATATAAAGACAATACAACTTTGCTTCATTGGCTCCTTCAACTGGACAAACTATAAAACTGCAGCCATCATACAGATCTATATAGGAGTTAGGATGGGTCATTGTCTCCCTCATGTGGTCAAAGTGAAAAATGCAGCCACAATATAATAATCACAGCATTGGTGCCCTCACATGGACAAATAATTATCAGCTCAGATACCCCAAGTGAAAAAAAAAAATAATAAGCAGCTAATAAAATCTTTTATTTTTTTTTACATTTTTTTCAAACTATATTTTTTGATATGTACAATTTTTTTTTACAAATAGATTACAAATGCTTATGAAACTGAAGGCATTACAAGCAGGAAACTGGTTAAAGGACATGCATATTCAGTGACCGGAGCCGAGGAGGTAATGTATAGACAAATAATAATTTTTTTATGCATTATTCTGTTATATGGACTTTTTATACTATACACTTTATTGATCCCTGGGGAAATTAGGTCTTATTGCTCTAGTATGGCAGCATATAGCGATCATATAGGTTTGCATTACTTAGTGACTTGTCCGAGACAGACATATTACAGACACGTAGTCATTCCAAACTATACTCCATTTTTATTCCTATAATTTACAGGATCCCCATATATAACATTTACCATTCTCTCTATATTGTAGGTTCAATACCGAGGAAAAACAGTGCAGCTGATCAGAGTGAGGAATCCATGGGGAGAAGTGGAATGGACGGGAGCCTGGAGTGATGAGTATGTAATAAATATATATATATATTATATATAAATATGTAATAAATTCATATATAGTTTATAGCTCACATAGCTCATAGGAAAATAATGTAAGGTGTGACTGCCACCTTGTGGAGTATTGTAGGTACTGCAGGATTGACAAGTCTTTATTTTAGAAAATCCCAAGCATCTGATGCAAGCAGTGTGAATCAACGCAAGACAGATATTTTAATCAAGAATTACAGATTAGCAGAATAATTTAATAATTAACATCTCTGTGATATAGAGGAAAAGGAATATTTGAAATAAGAAAACATTAAAAATATCCTTTTTTTTTTTCTTCATTTTTCTAGCTCCCCAGAGTGGAATTCCGTTGATCCAGAAGTAAGAGCCGCTCTGGACAAGAGGGCAGAAGATGGAGAATTTTGGTGAGAATTGAAACTCTCTAATAAACATTATCCCCGGCCCCCGATGCCTCACTGTGTTTGTGGCTCTTATAGAGAGTCTTTCATTTGCAGCTTATTCATTATTTAATTTATGCCATCTTTATAATTAACTTTACTTGCTTGTTGTTCTTTTCGACGCTGTGGATATGGTTCCCTTATCAACATGTTTTAACCTAATTCATTTGCGACTGTACGAAATGTAGCAAAACGTTTGCACAGTTTTACCCCAGTAGTCTAAAAGAAGCACCGGATCTTTTATTTTTGCTCGATTGAAGACTAATGTGCAACATTTTAAAGGATTATGAGACTTTCTGTTCTAAAAAGGCGCAAACAAAGATAAAGGACAAAAAAAAAAAAAAAAAAATCACAGAGAAAACAGCAGCGAATATCATAGGACAACAAAAGGAAAGTCACTGGAAATGATGATTTGGGGCCTTTGTGTTTCAATTCCGATCCATTAGGCTGAAAACTGGTAGAGACCTAAAGTTTCTCACAGCTGAGGGTTTGTTACAATTATATGCAGGTTGGTTTCAAAATTGTTTTATTGAAATTTTGACACCATAGAATATAGACTTCAGTGCTTAACGATTTCCTCACACGGCGGGGTAACAGTCATTATGGTTTATACTCTGACAATTAACACCTGAAAACCAAAGAAAAAAGTAACGAGGAACAAAACAAAAAAGGAGAATTGAAAGGGGGGATTCTTAATTGGGAATAAAATCCTGGTAATTAGTATCTTTATACACCATTAATTATCAAAAGTTAGTGCAATTTAATGCCTCTTATATCCGTCAGTAATCAGAGTATACTCCGTAAATAGCATTATAGTATATCGCATCATTAGTCCACAGTCCAGAAATATTGCAATCGCACAGCCGCTACACGCAAGACCCTTTCTACTTCAGGGATATTGAATGCCACACCGTATAAGCCTTTAGTCACAATAGAAAAAAATAATCGCTATACAAGCTCCACCTGGGTGCTGCTTCATGAAAAAAACAATATGTATAAAAGTATCAAGAGTAAGAAAAGTAACAGCGCACTCACCGGTGTTGAGCAAAAAGCGATTTATTCACATGCAATCATGCGGCGCAGGGAGGGTGGTGAACACATGCGGATGACAGCTGTTTCGTGCTGCAAGCACTTCAACAGATCCAGTGACGAATGGGGGGAGGGGGGCCTTTTAGCTGCAAAGCCCCAAGGCCCCTCCCTCTTCCTCCCATGTGATAATGGACAAGTGGCCACTATGCGGAGGACAACAGGTGAGACAATTTAAAAGACAAATAAAAACAATAGCATATAGTAAACAATATCACTATAGGAGGAATGAATCATAATTATACTTACACAGGATTTTTTACAAAAAAACGGACATGTCTATTTTTTCGTTGAACCCTATTGGTCCAGATGCGTTCGCCTTTATAATCCACTTAGCTTCATTACGTAACAGCATACGATTTAGGTTACCTCCGTCCTGTGGCAGGGAGACTTTTTCTATTCCCGCAAAACGGAGTATTTGAGCATCACCCCCATGTCGTTCATTTATATGTTTTATTAGACGGGGAACCCCTTTTCCTGTTCGTATTGAATTTAAATGCTCTCTGAAGCGTATAAACATAGGGCGAATTGTTTTTCCGATATAGAAGAAACCGCAAGGACAGTATAGAATATAAACTACATGGGTTGTTCTACACGAGATGAAATCGCGCATTACGTGCGTTATTGAGCCGATTTTTAATGAAGCACCTGTCAGGTGGTAGCTACAAAATGGATACACAAATCAGAACAGCAATCCGCAAAAACTGGCAAATTCTCTGTCAAGACCCTGCGTTAAAAGAAATGACGGAAAGAGGTCCCTTATTTGCCTGTCGCCGCAGCAAGAATATAGGAGATCTAATAGTTCGCAATCGAATAACCTCCCCTCGTGATAATTGGCTGCAAACTGCAGCCCCAAAAGGTAACTTTCGATGTGGGCATTGTAATTATTGTAGCTACCACCTGACAGGTGCTTCATTAAAAAAACATGTGTTTAAAAAAACATAAAAACATATATACTGTCTATATATATATATATATATATATAGATATATATATGTCAGTAGACACATATACTGTATGTGTCTACTGACACATGTCACGGGCAGCACGGTGGCGCAGTGGTTAGCACAGCAGCCTTGCAGCGCTGGAGTCCTGGGTTCAAGCCCCACTAAGGACAACATCTGCAAAGAGTTTGTATGTTCTCTCCGTGTTTGCGTGGGTTTCCTCCGGGTACTCCGGTTTCCTCCCACATTCCAAAGACATACTGATAGGGAACCTAGATTGTGAGCCCCAACGGGGACAGCGATGAAAATGTGTGCAAACTGTAAAGCGCTGCGTAATATGTTAGCGCTATATAAAAATAAAGATTATTATTATTATTATGTATATATATTAATATTTCATACAGCGCGAGATAGCTTTAAAGCCGGTAATTCAATTGCCAGCTTTTCCTGTCTCGTTCCTAAACGCGACATGATATGAGACATGCAGTAAACCATCCATAGCGGTGGGATATGGGGTAATGAAGGGTTAATGTCACCTTGCTATTGTAAGGTGACATTAAGCCAGATTAATAATGGAGAGGCCTCAATTATGACACCTATCCATTATTAATCCAATAGTAGTAAAGGGTTAAAAAAACACAAACACATTATTAAAAAGTATTTCAATGAAATAAACACAAAGGTTGTTGTAATATTTTATTCTACGCTCAATCCATCTGAAGACCCTCGCTCTGTAACAAAGAAAAAATAATAAACCAACAATATACATACCTTCCGAAGCTCTGTAACGTCCCACAATGTAAATCCATCTGACGGGGTTAAAATATTTTACAGCCAGGAGCTCAGCTAATGCAGCGGTGCTCGTGGCTGCAAAACCCCGGGGAATGAAGGTAAAGTAGGTCAATGACCTATATTTACCTTCATTCGCGGTGAGCTTTCTAGGAAAGTTCCCACGCTCGAGGGACAACCAGCAGAGGGCACCTCACCGCAAATGAAGGTAACTACAGGTCATTGACCTACTTTACCTTCATTCCCCGGGGTTTTGCAGCCACGAGCACCGCTGCATTAGCAGAGCTCCTGGCTGTAAAATATTTTAACCCCTTCAGATGGATTTACATCGTGGGACGTTACAGATCTTCGGAAGGTATGTATATTGTTGGTTTATTATTTTTTCTTTGTTACAGAGCGAGGGCCTTCAGATGGATTGAGCGTAGAATAAAATATTACAACAACCTTTGTGTTTATTTCATTAAAATACTTTTTAATAATGTGTTTGTGTTTTTTTTTAACCCTTTACTACTATTGGATTAATAATGGATAGGTGTCATAATTGACACCTCTCCATTATTAATTTGGCTTAATGTCACCTTACAATAGCAAGGTGGCATTAACCCTTCATTACCCCATATCCCACCGCTACATGGGAATGGGAAGAGAGTGGCCAAGTGCCAGAATAGGCGCATCTTCCAGATGTGCCTTTTCTGGGGTGGCTGGGGGCAGGTGTTTTTAGCCACGGGGGGCCAATAACCGTGGATCCTCTCCAGGCTATTAATACCTGCCCTCAGTCACTGGCTTTACTACTCTGGCGGAGAAAATTGCGCAGGAGCCCACGCCAATTTTTTCTGCCATTTAACCCTTTAATTTAATAGCTAGAACGGCCAAATTTTGCACATACACACTACTAACATTAGTAGTGTGGAATATGAAAAAAAAAATGGTGATATGAGATGGTTTACTGTATGTAAACCAGGTCTCATATCATGTCGGGTTTAGGAAGGAGGTAGCAAAAGCCGGCAATTGGATTACCGGCTTTAAAGCTATCTAGCGCCGTATGAAATAATAATATATATACATATATGTGTCTCACTGACATATATATATATATATATATATATATATATATATATATATATATATATATTATACCTATTCTATGTGTACACATTTATTCTACCTATTCTATTGTAAGCTGTGATTTTACTGTACACCGCACTGAATTACCGGCTTTTCTCGCTAACACTGCTGCGTATTTCTCGCAAGTCACACTGCTGGTCAGTGTGTAATCCGTATTTTTCTGGCTTCCATAGACTTTCATTGGCGATTTTTTTTGCGCAATACGGTGACAAACGCAGCATGCTGCGATTTTCTACGGCCGTAGAAAGCCGTATAATACAGATCAGTAAAATACGGCAGATAGGAGCAGGGGCATAGAGAATAATTGGGACGTGTGTAATGTGTGTTTTACGGACATATTTTATGCGCTCATACGTCCATAAAACTCACTAGTGTGACGCAGGCCTAAGAGTGTTGTGCAGTCACACTATCTGAGAAAATAAATAGTGATTGTTCATTTAGTGACAGGTGACTGACAGGTGTGTGCCTAAGGTTGTGAAACAGCTGGTTAAAGAGGGGAAGGTTACATACAACATGAGTGGGAAAAAGCGAGGTCGTGGTGGAAGGGGGGAAAAGTCTTGGTGTTCGACGTTTACGTGGGTTAAGTATTAATGAAAGCTCAACTAAACAAACACCATCTTGTCCTATGAAAAAACCACTGACAACATCTGTTACTGGACAGGCTACTCGACTCTCTTTGCCAGTCGCACAGCGGTACGCCTTGTAGATGAGAGTCAGAAAGAGCATGTGCTCCAGTAGATGGCCAGTGCTGCATCATGTATCCTCTCCTCCCCTTCCTCCACCTTAACATCACACACTGTACAATCCTCAGAGGTGGCACCCCAATCACCCTTGTTTCCCCCCGCGCCGCAAATTTCCAAATTCTCAACTGACTGTGGGGAACCACAGATGGGCCATTCTGCAGAGCTGTTCACACATTCTATTCCATGGTCATCAGAGGTCTGCTTCAAAGTTTCACAGAATCCAGAGGAGGAAAGCACCTGCATCGATGCACAATTTTTTTTCAAGTTGGATCTGGGGCCGGATGAAGTAAGGTCCGAGCAGAATCCAGACCATCACCAGATCTTAACCACAGGGGGTGGAGATAATCCTGATGAGACTCAGATACCAGAGGAGCAGGCAGACTGTACTGTGGCATCAAGGCGGGAAGAGGAGGAGGGTGACTCTAAGGGCAAGGAGTAGGAGAACAGAGAGGATGATGGTGAGGTTGTAGGTTCTACCTGGTGTGAACCCAGAGGTACGCAGCTGAGTTGCTTAGCAGAGGAGATTGAGGAGTTAAACAAGGAGGTTACGTTGCAGATTGCCACACAAACATGAAGTGATGCAACCACGACAAGCACTGCATCCTCAGCCACAACTGTGGCTGTGCCCAGCACCGGTCACCAGTCTGCAGTTCGCAGGGATGGCAAAGGTTGTGTAGCCTGGGCCTTTTTTGGGACCGCAAAGGATGACCCAACTCACATTATCTGCTAAATTTGCAAAACAAGACTCGGTGGAGGCAAGAATTGCAATAATTTGACTACTACATGCATGAACCGGCACATGCGCGATCAACGTGCCTTTAATCTGGGAATGTCACTGCGCTAAAATGTGAGCTAGTTACTCCAAGATATGTCCCTATGTATCTCAACAGGTATGGCACTTCAGACAATATACTATCAATAGTGGACTTACCAAAAACGTAGTCCCAAGAAGCCAATCATGAGTATTAAAAGAAAATCATTAAAATATTTGAGACAAAAAATATCACTGCATCACTTATATGATATACTGTATATGCTGTGAGTCTCTTACATTGATAGCTAGGATCACTTTAGCTCCAATTAATCTGTGTGTGATTCTGTATGTCACGGTTGCAGGATGGCGTATACAGATTGGGTGGTGCAATATTCTCGCCTGGAGATCTGTAACTTGACTCCTGACACCCTGTCCGGTAATGATCAGCAGAAGTGGAATATAACGCTATTCAACGGCACCTGGATCCGGGGGTCTACAGCAGGCGGATGTCAGAATTACCCAGGTAACATTTATCCTACAGGTGGACAGGGAGTGCAGCTCTGGGGTATAATGCAGGATCTAACTCAGGATCAGTAGTGTAATGTATGTACACAGTGACTGCACCAGCAGAATAGTGAGTGCAGCTCTGGAGTATAATACAGGATGTAACTCAGGATCAGTAATGTAATGTATGTACACAGTGACTGCACCAGCAGAATAGTGAGTGCAGCTCTGGCGTATAATACAGGATGTAACTCAGGATCAGTAATGTAATGTATGTACACAGTGACTGCATCAGCAGAATAGTGAGTGCAGCTCTGGGGTATAATACAGGATGTAACTCAGGATCAGTAATGTAATGTATGTACACACTGACTGCACCAGCAGAATAGTGAGTGCAGCTCTGGAGTATAATACAGGATATAACTCAGGATCAGTAATGTAATATATGTACACAGTGACTGCACCAGCAGAATAGTGAGTGCAGCTCTGGGGTATAATACAGGATGTAACTCAGGATCAGTAATGTAATGTATGTACACACTGACTGCACCAGCAGAATAGTGAGTGCAGCTCTGGAGTATAATACAGGATATAACTCAGGATCAGTAATGTAATGTATGTATACAGTGACTGCACCAGCAGAATAGTGAGTGCAGCTCTGGAGTATAATGCAGGATGTAACTCAGGATCAGTAATGTAATGTATGTACACAGTGACTGCACCAGCAGAATAGTGAGTGCAGCTCTGGAGTATAATACAGGATATAACTCAGGATCAGTAATGTAATGTATGTACACAGTGACTGCACCAGCAGAATAGTGAGTGCAGCTCTGGAGTATAATACAGGATATAACTCAGGATCAGTAATGTAATATATGTACACAGTGACTGCACCAGCAGAATAGTGAGTGCAGCTCTGGGGTATAATACAGGATGTAACTCAGGATCAGTAATGTAATGTATGTACACACTGACTGCACCAGCAGAATAGTGAGTGCAGCTCTGGAGTATAATACAGGATATAACTCAGGATCAGTAATGTAATGTATGTACAGACTGACTGCACCAGCAGAATAGTGAGTGCAGCTCTGGAGTATAATACAGGAGGTAACTCAGGATCAGTAATGCAATGTGTGTGCACAGTGACTGCACCAGCAGAATAGTGAGTGCAGCTCTGGAGTATAATACAGGAGGTAACTCAGGATCAGTAATGCAATGTGTGTGCACAGTGACTGCACCAGCAGAATAGTACATTTTTTTAATAGAAATTACATGACATAAATGAATCATGAGTATAAATTATTCACAATTTCTTCATGTACAGCCACATATTGGACAAACCCCCAGTTTCAGATTAAGCTGGAAGAGCCAGATGACGACCATGATGGAGCTTCACATGAACCTTGCTGCACAGTAATTGTCGGCCTAATGCAGAAGAATCGGAGACGTCAGAGAAAATTAGGAGAGGACTTGCTGTCTATAGGCTATGCCTTGTACAGGGTAAGTAAAATCTGGTAAATTTAAATCACTCTGTCACATAATTTAAAGGAAATCTGTCACCTCATATTTCATATATAAACTGCGGCCACCGCCATCAGGGGCTTATCTACAGCATTCTGTAATGGTGTAGATAAGCCCCCGATATATCCTGAAAGATAAGAAAAACAAATTAGATTATAGTCACCCAGGGGCGGTCCCGATTCGGTCCGATGAGCATCGCGGTCCAGGTCCGGCGTCTCCCATCTTCATACGATGATGTCCTCTTCTTTGCTTCCTGTCGCGGCTCCTGCGCAGGCGTAATTCTCTGCCCTGTTGATGGCAGAACAAAGTACTGCAGTGCGCAGGTGCCGGGAAGATCAGAGAGGCCCGGTGCCTGCACACTGCAGTACTTTACGCTGCCCTCAATGGAGCAGATAAAGAACGCCTGCTCTGGAGCCATGGCAGGAAGCAAAGAAGAGGACATCATCGTATGAAGATGGATGGCGCCGGACCCGGACAGCGACATCCATCGGACCAAACCGGGACCACCCCTGGGTGAGTATAATCTAACTTGTTTTTCTTATCTTTCAGGATACATCGGGGGCTTATCTACAGCATTACAGAATGCATTGCAGAATGCTGTAGATAAGCCCCTGATGGCGGTGGCCGCAGTTTATATACGAAATATGAGGTACAGATTCCCTTTAAATAACATCCCATCTATTCATCTATCATGACAGACTAGAGTCTGATTCAACACAACTACCGAGACCTGTGTCTCCACTGACAGAGGAGCTCTGTTGTTAGCTCATGTACAGGTGAGCTGCCAGACAAGGGATATGACAGGAGAAGAAATAAATCTTATTACTGACTGGGCACAAAATATGTTTTTCTCCAGCCTTAGTTCTCCATGCACAGTTAGCTAAGTAGATTTATTCCTTCTCCTATCAGTCTTTCTGCAGCAGCTCCGGTATGGCTCCTCTCTCCTTGAGACACAGATCGTGTCCAAGTGCATCAGCCAAACAGCATCACTACTTATGTTCCCTGAAATGGTGATTGTCTTAAAGCACGACATACACACATCCATTGAAAATGCTTCTTTAAAGTGTCCTTTTCAGTTGAATAGTAAGCAGAGAACATACCCCCAAAACTTCGTTTTTTTGAAGCAGCAATCCAACAGCTATTAGTGGAAACCCTAAAGGCTATAGAGACCTTTAATATGGAAAAAATATATTTAATATATGTTATTGATTACCATAAAGGGGTTGGTCGTCTCGGACATTTATGCCATATTGGTCATACTAACGAACTACTTGGGACCTCCATCTATCTGAAGAAAGGGCCCCTAATAGTTTAATTTTCTGTTTATAACTAGCTTCCCTCCCTTCCAATATCTCTTTGAATAGAGTAAGGTAGGAGTCATAAGCAGCAGGACAATCAGCAATGTGGAGGACTTGCACAGACTGTACCACAGCAAATTTGTAGAGAGTTTTTTAAAATGAAGATTATTATATTCATTTATTTATATAATTTATACATTTAATTTTAATTAATACTAAATAAATATTCTAAAAATTACATTTTTTTTTTGCAGGTTCCCAAAGAGGTAATGTGATTTCCGTTACTCAGTCTGTATGTTGGGTCATTGGTGGAGGACTTTTGCATTATTGTTTTATTGTATAAAAAAAACTGGTGATTTGGTCCATGAAATAAATCTATATTATAGAAGTTGTAAGAGATGGTGCAAAATCCTGTTTCAGAAATGGTGCCAATGTTCTTCATAGACCGTGGCTAGTGCTACATATGCAGCCATAAGAAGTGCTGCCTCTGTAAAGAGAACATCTCTAATCACTTAGAATTTATTTAAATGCTGATAAGGTTTCTAAAGGGATTTTGTGGGGGCTTATAAAATTGGTACATTACTATCAGATTGATGGGGTCCCCAACAGTCTTGACTGAAAGGGCTGCCTCATCTTCTTGCACAGCTCTGTACATATGGTGGTGGTTGGTACTGCAGCTCCAAATCCACGCTTTTCTTTACACAGTCATAGATATAAATGATAGAATCCAGACCTCCAGCAGCCACAATTAGGGGAGCTCAATGCATATTGACAGCAACAGTCCAAATCCGCAAAGTCCTAATCTCCCCATAGTGGTGGCTGCAGACAGGATCTTATCTTGTATCTCTGTATGCAGGGAGCTCCCCCTAGTGGTGACTGCAGACAGGATCTTCTGTATCTCTGTATACAGGGAGCTCCCCCTAGTGGTGGCTGCAGACAGGATCTTATCATGTATCTCTGTATACGGGGAGCTCCCCCTAGTGGTGGCTGCAGACAGGATCTTATCATGTATCTCTGTATGCAGGGAGCTCCCCCTAGTGGTGACTGCAGACAGGATCTTATCATGTATCTCTGTATACAGGGAGCTCCCCCTAGTGGTGACTGCAGACAGGATCTTATCATGTATCTCTGTACTTTGGTTTGGTCTTTTCGGATGATTGGGAGTCTCATGTGAAGCAGGTCAGAATGGTGTTCCAGGTCCTTCGTGCAAATTCCTTGTTTGTGAAGGGGTCAAAGTGTCTCTTTGGAGTTCAGAAGGTTTCATTTTTGGGTTTCATTTTTTCCCCTTCTACTATCGAGATGGACCCTGTTAAAGTTCAGGCCATTTATGATTGGACTCAGCCGACATCTGTGAAGAGCCTGCAGAAGTTCCTGGGCTTTGCTAATTTTTACCGTCGCTTCATCGCTAATTTTTCTAGTATTGCTAAACCGTTGACTGATTTGACCAAGAAAGGTGCTGATGTGGTCAATTGGTCCTCTGCGGCTGTAGAGGCTTTTCAGGAGTTGAAGCGTTGTTTTTCTTCTGCCCCTGTGTTGTGCCAGCCAGATGTTTCGCTCCCGTTTCAGGTCGAGGTTGATGCTTCTGAGATTGGAGCAGGGGCTGTTTTGTCGCAAAGAAGTTCTGATGGCTCGGTGATGAAACCATGTGCCTTCTTTTCTAGAAAATTCTCGCCTGCTGAGCGCAATTATGATGTTGGCAATCGAGAGTTGTTGGCCATGAAGTGGGCATTCGAGGAGTGGCGACATTGGCTTGAAGGAGCTAAACATCGCGTGGTGGTCTTGACGGATCACAAGAATTTGACTTATCTCGAGTCTGCCAAACGGTTGAATCCTAGACAGGCTCGATGGTCGCTCTTTTTCTCCCATTTTGATTTTGTGGTTTCATACCGGGATCTAAGAATGTGAAGGCTGATGCCCTGTCAAGGAGTTTTGTGCCTGACTCTCCGGGTGTTCCGGAGCCGGCGGGTATTCTTAAAGAGGGGGTAATTTTGTCTGCCATCTCCCCCGATTTGCGGCGCGTGCTGCAGAAGTTTCAGGCTGATAGACCTGACCGTTGTCCAACGGAGAAACTGTTTGTCCCTGATAGATGGACTAGTAGTTATCTCTGAGGTTCATTGTTCGGTGTTGGCTGGTCATCCTGGAATCTGTGGTACCAGAGATTTGGTGGCTAGATCCTTTTGGTGGCCTTCTTTGTCACGGGATGTGCGTTCTTTTGTGCAGTCCTGTGGGACTTGTGCTCGGGCTAAGCCCTGCTGTTCTCGTGCCAGTGGGTTGCTTTTGCCCTTGCCGGTCCCGAAGAGGCCGTGGACGCATATTTCCATGGATTTTATTTCTGATCTCCCTGTTTCTCAAAGGATGTCGGTCATTTGGGTGGTTTGTGATCGCTTCTCTAAGATAGTCCATTTGGTACCCTTGTCTAAATTGCCTTCCTCCTCTGATTTGGTGCCATTGTTTTTCCAGCATGTGGTTCGTTTGCATGGCATTCCGGAGAACATCGTCTCGGACTGAGGTTCCCAGTTTGTTTCGAGGTTTTGGCGGTCCTTTTGTGCTAAGATGGGCATTGATTTGTCTTTTTCTTCGGCTTTCCATCCTCAGACTAATGGCCAAACCGAACGAACTAATCAGACTTTGGAAACATATCTGAGATGCTTTGTTTCTGCTGATCAGGATGATTGGGTGTCCTTCTTGCCTTTGGCTGAGTTCGCCCTTAATAATCGGGCCAGCTCAGCTACTTTGGTTTCTCCTTTTTTCTGTAATTCTGGTTTCCATCCTCGTTTCTCTTCAGGGCATGTTGAGCCTTCGGACTGTACTGGTGTGGATACTGTGGTGGACAGGTTGCAGCAGATTTGGACTCATTTGACATTGTCCCAGGAGAAGGCTCAACGTTTCGCTAACCACCGGCGCTGTGTTGGTCCCCGACTTCGTGTTGGGGATTTGGTTTGGTTGTCATCTCGTCATGTTCCTATGAAGGTTTCCTCTCCTAAGTTTAAGCCTCGTTTCATTGGGCCATATAAGATTTCTGAAGTTCTTAATCCTGTGTCATTTCGTTTGGACCTTCCAGCTTCTTTTGCCATCCATAATGTGTTCCATAGGTCGTTGTTGCGGAGATACGTGGCGCCTATGGTTCCCTCCGTTGATCCTCCTGCCCCGGTGTTGGTCGAGGGGGAGTTGGAGTATGTGGTGGAGAAGATTTTGGGTTCTCGTGTTTCGAGATGGAAACTCCAGTACCTGGTCAAGTGGAAGGGTTATGGTCAGGAAGATAATTCCTGGGTTTTTGCCTCTGATGTTCATGCTGCCGATCTAGTTCGTGCCTTTCATTTGGCTCATCCTGATCGGCCTGGGGGCTCTGGTGAGGGTTCGGTGACCCCTCCTCAAGGGGGGGTACTGTTGTGAATTCTGTTGTCGAGCTCCCTCCTGTGGTCGTGAGTGGTACTTCGGCGAGTTCTGTCCATGGACTCCCTCTGGTGGCTGTGAGTGGAGCTGCTGCTTCTGAGGTTCCTTACACAGGTGACGTGGTTTATCCTTTGGTTGGCTTCTCTATTTAACTCCACTCAGATCGTTACTCCATGCCAGCTGTCAATGTTCCTGCATTGGTTCAGTTCGCTCTTGGATCTTTCTGGTGACTTGTCTACTCCAGCAGAAGCTAAGTTCCTGCTTGTTATTATTTGTTCATTGTTTCCTTGTCCAGTTGGCTATCATGATTTTGTCTTGCTAGCTGGAAGCTCTGGGATGCAGAGTGGCATCTCCGCACCGTTAGTCGGTGCGGAGGTCTTTTTGCACACTCTGCGTGGTCTTTTGTAGTTTATTGTGCTGACCACAAAGATACCTTTCCTATTCTCTGTCTGTTTAGTAAGTCTGGCCTCCCTTTGCTGAAACCTGTTTCATTTCTGCGTTTGTGACTTTCATCTTTACTCACAGTCAATATATGTGGGGGGTTGCCTTTTCCTTTGGGGAATTTCTCTGAGGCAAGGTAGGCTTTATTTTCTATCTCTAGGGCTAGCTAGCTCTTAGGCTGTGAAGAGGCGTCTAGGGAGAGTCAGGAACGCTCCACGGCTATTTCTAGTTGTTGTGATAGGATTAGGGGTTGCGGTCAGCAGAGCTCCCACATCCCAGAGCTTGTCCTGTTGAGTTTAACTATCAGGTCGTGCCGGGTGCTCTTAACCACCAGGTCCATAACAGGGAGCTCCACCTAGTGGTGGTAGGAGACAGGATCTTATCATGTATCTCTGTATACAGGGAGCTCCCCCTAGTGGTGGTAGGAGACAGGATCTTATCATGTATCTCTGTATACAGGGAGCTCCCCCTAGTGGTGGCTGCAGACAGAATCTTATCATGTATCTCTGTATATAGGGAGCTCCCCCTAGTGGTGGCTGCAGATAGGGTCTTATCATGTATCTCTGTATACAGGGAGCTCCCCCTATTGGTGACTGCAGACAGAATCTCATCATGTATCTCTGTACAGGGAGCTCCCCCTAGTGGTGGCTGCAGACAGAATCTCATCATGTATCTCTGTATACAGGCAGCTCCCCCTAGTGGTGGCTGCAGACAGGATCTTATCATGTATCTCTGTATACAGGGAGCTCCCCCTAGTGGTGACTGCAGACAGAATCTTATCATGTACAGTACAGACCAAAAGTTTGGAAACACCTCCTTAAAGATTTTTCTGTATTTTAATGACTATGAAAATTGTAAATTTACACTGAAGGCATCAAAACTATGAATTAACACATGTGGAATTATATACTTAACAAAAAAGTGTGAAACAACTGAAAATATGTCTTATATTCTAGGTTCTTCAAAGTAGCCACCTTTTGCTTTGATGACTGCTTTGCACACTCTTGGCATTCTCTTGATGAGCTTCAAGAGGTAGTCACCGGAAATGGTTTTCACTTCACAGGTGTGCCCTGTCAGGTTTAATAAGTGGGATTTCTTGCCTTATAAATGGGGTTGGGACCATCAGTTGTGTTGAGCAGAAGTCTGGTGGATACACAGCTGATAAGTATATAATTCCAAATGTGTTAATTCATAGTTTTGATGCCTTCAGTGTGAATTTACAATTTTCATAGCCATGAAAATACAGAAAAATCTTTAAATGAGAAGGTGTGTCCAAACTTTTGGTCTGTTCTGTATCTCTATATACTGGGAGCTCCCCCTAGTGGTGGCTGCAGACAGGATCTTATCATGTATATCTGTGTTCAGGGAGTTCCCCCTAGTGGTGGCTGCAGACAGAATCTTATCATGTATCTCTGTATACAGTGAGCTCCCCCTAGTGGTGACTGCAGACAGAATCTTATAATGTATCTCTGTATACAGGGAGCTCCCCCTAGTGGTGGCTGCAGACAGGATCTTATCATGTATCTCTGTATACAGGGAGCTCCTCCTAGTGGTGGCTGCAGACAGAATCTTATCATGTATCTCTGTATGCAGGGAGCTCCCCCTAGTGGTGGCTGCAGACAGGATCTTATCATGTATCTCTGTATACAGGGAGCTCCCCCTAGTGGTGGCTGCAGACAGAATCTTATCATGTATCTCTGTATACAGGGAGCTCCTCCTAGTGGTGGCTGCAGACAGGATCTTATCATGTATCTCTGTATACAGGGAGCTCCCACTAGTGGTGGCTGCAGACAGGATCTTATCATGTATCTCTGTATACAGGGAGCTCCTCCTAGTGGTGGCTGCAGACAGGATTTTATCATGTATCTCTGTATGCAGGGAGCTCCCCCTAGTGGAGACTGCAGACAGGATCTTATCATGTATCTCTGTATACAGAGAGCTTCTCCTAGTGGTGGCTGCAGACAGGATCTTATCATGTATCTCTGTATACAGGGAGCTCCCACTAGTGGTGGCTGCAGACAGGATCTTATCATGTATCTCTGTATACAGGGAGCTCCTCCTAGTGGTGGCTGCAGACAGGATTTTATCATGTATCTCTGTATGCAGGGAGCTCCCCCTAGTGGAGACTGCAGACAGGATCTTATCATGTATCTCTGTATACAGAGAGCTCCTCCTAGTGGTGGCTGCAGACAGGATTTTATCATGTATCTCTGTATGCAGGGAGCTCCCCCTAGTGGAGACTGCAGACAGGATCTTATCATGTATCTCTGTATACAGAGAGCTCCCCCTAGTGATGGCTGCAGACAGGATCTTATCATGTATCTCTGTATACAGGGAGCTCCCTCTAGTGGTGGCTGCAGACAGGATCTTATCATGTATCTCTGTATGCAGGGAGCTCCCCCTAGTGGAGACTGCAGACAGGATCTTATCATGTATCTCTGTATACAGAGAGCTTCTCCTAGTGGTGGCTGCAGACAGGATCTTATCATGTATCTCTGTATACAGGGAGCTCCCACTAGTGGTGGCTGCAGACAGGATCTTATCATGTATCTCTGTATACAGGGAGCTCCTCCTAGTGGTGGCTGCAGACAGGATTTTATCATGTATCTCTGTATGCAGGGAGCTCCCCCTAGTGGAGACTGCAGACAGGATCTTATCATGTATCTCTGTATACAGAGAGCTCCTCCTAGTGGTGGCTGCAGACAGGATTTTATCATGTATCTCTGTATGCAGGGAGCTCCCCCTAGTGGAGACTGCAGACAGGATCTTATCATGTATCTCTGTATACAGAGAGCTCCCCCTAGTGATGGCTGCAGACAGGATCTTATCATGTATCTCTGTATACAGGGAGCTCCCTCTAGTGGTGGCTGCAGACAGGATCTTATCATGTATCTCTGTATACAGGGAGCTCCCCCTAGTGGTGGCTGCAGACAGGATCTTATCATGTATCTCCGAATACAGGGAGCTCCCCCTAGTGGTGGCTGCAGACAGGATCTTATCATGTATCTCTGTATACAGGGAGCTCCCCCTAGTGGTGGCTGCAGACAGGATCTTATCATGTATCTCTGTATACAGAGAGCTCCTCCTAGTGGTGGCTGCAGACAGGATCTTATCATGTATCTCTGTATGCAGGGAGCTCCCCCTAGTGGTGGCTGCAGACAGGATCTTATCATGTATCTCTGTATACAGGGAGCTCCTCCTAGTGGTGGCTGCAGACAGGATCTTATCATGTATCTCTGTATACAGGGAGCTCCCCCTAGTGGAGACTGCAGACAGGATCTTATCATGTATCTTTGTATACAGAGAGCTCCTCCTAGTGGTGGCTACAGACAGGATCTTATCATGTATCTCTGTATACAGGGAGCTCCCCCTAGTGGTGGCTGCAGACAGGATCTTATCATGTATCTCTGTATACAGAGAGCTCCTCCTAGTGGTGGCTACAGACAGGATCTTATCATGTATCTCTGTATACAGGGAGCTCCCCCTAGTGGTGGCTGCAGACAGGATCTTATCATGTATCTCTGTATGCAGGGAGCTCCCCCTAGTGGTGGCTGCAGACACAGTATATTACTATAGTAGGGGACTTGGAGCTCTATAAAGAGATAGGTGGTCACATCTTTTGTCTTTTGTCATATAGTTACAAAACCAAACTGATGTCCATGTCAACAGAGAATTTTTCCAGAAAACCCCATCAGCCGGCCGCTCCGACACTTTCATCAACATGCGGGAAGTTTCTAAACGTATGAAGTTACCGGTTGGAGATTATCTGGTTGTACCATCCACCTTCGAGCCATTTAAACCTGGGGATTTCTGCCTGAGAATCTTTTCGGAGAAAGCCGCCAAATCTTTGTACGTATGGTGACTGCACGTGTCCTGTGTAGTTCCTTCAACTTTATGGAGAAAATTAGGAATCACATTTAGGAGTCCAATTGCGTTAAAAAGGAACAGGGTGACACCTGTCCATAGGATCTAGAGAAGAAAAAGAGAAAATACAAAATCGTCTGGGTAAGGCCTGCTGCAGACGATCATATGAAAACTATCCTGTGCTGTCAGAGGTGTTTGCCTCATTGTAATCCTGCCTCTGATGATAGTGAGCATGCTGAAACCTCTTCCTGAAAGCACAGGAAGTTTGAGCCTAATATAACCCTATTGCTCCACGCACACTTTATTTTGCACCCTTCGTAATTTTATTTTCTATTTTGCTTCTACCAGGGAAATTGGTGATGTGGCAAAAGCTGATCCCTATGAGGTGAGATACGGCTCAGCTTTATACTTTTTTTTTTAAAGGGAGCTTGTTTGCCCAAGCAAGCAGGATAAACTATTTAAAAGTCTTGAAAGGGATAAAGATCCTATAAAAATCCCATTTTTAGTGTCCTGGCTCTGTTCTATATAAGCTGAAGATCAATAGAATATGCTAATTATGCTGCTTGGTGCATCCTGGTGTGGTCAAGAGGCTTAGCGCATGATCCCACCCACTGATTTTGCATGTCCCGCCCCCTCACTGATGATTGATGGCACTGGCCTGGAGTGAGCACTGTCTGCAGAAAAAAACTGATGCAAGTCAGTGCTGTCAATCCACAGGACATGCAAAACCCGTGGGTGGAACAAGTCAACCAATAACCAATGTGTCCATTTTTCAAAGGGTATCCATGTGCTGCCTTAAAGGCCCTCGTGTATATGATACTTTGCCAAAATCGCAGTTTAAAGAAGTTAAGTTAAAGTTTTTATCTTCTCTGTTCTCAGCCTAAAGTATCAGATAAGGACATCAACAATGACTTCAAGAACATCTTCCAGAAACTGGCGGGAGATGTAAGAAAATTCCTCTAAATCCCTTAATAATAGTGCGCCAATATAAACAGATGATATTAGGCTCACCGTCCCTTTAAGAGTTTACATTTTCTTATGCACAATTTACTAATTCCTGTTTTCTGTTGCAGAAAGGTGAAGTCACAGGGAAGGATATTCAGGCTATCCTGAACAGACTTCTGTCCAAGAGTAAGTGCAGCTCCCGTCACTGAAAATAAGAGGTCGGAAGGAGAGGGGTTAATAGACATTTTTCTTTAAGGTGGGGGTGGGGGGGATCTCAGTCACTTTTGGAAGTGTTACCAAGTGTTCTTTAATACACTAAAATATTTTGTTTTAAAGGAACAGACTTGAAATCCACTGGGTTTACCCTGGGAACATGCAGGGAGATGGTCTCCCTCATGGATGTATCCTTTACGGGACAGCGGAAGCAAAGATTGTATACTGAAGATAAACTAGAACTTATGAGTGCACCGTCAGCTCTGGATTTGTGCCTGGTCTTTACGGGAGAAAAAATATTCCAATGCTGACCCTCTTCTACTGCTGACTCATGAGTTTCCATGGTTACAGACTACGAACCTGTGTAGTCTGATCCCACAGTCACGTTTTGTTCCACACTCTCTGCCCATTTGTTTTTTTCAAACCTGTAAACATGAGAAAAATGGGAGCAGAAGAGAGTAAAGACCCCTGTACAGATTAGACAGCTGGCTTCTCAACAGATTCTTCGGCACGCACATATGTCTCCCGATGCTCTCATACACAGGAGCGATCGGACCGATTTACAGTGGCTTAATTCCAGGAAAAACCAAAAGGGTCTTTCACATCAAGTGTTAGTCGGGCACCCTGGCGAACTCAGTCGAGGGGTTCAAGAGAGGCCTGGATGTCTTCCTGGAGCAGAACAATATTGTATCATACAATTATTAGGTTCTGTAGAAGGACGTAGATCTGGGTATTTATTATGATGGAATATAGGCTGAACTGGATGGACAAATGTCTTTTTTCGGCCTTACTAACTATGTTACTATGTTACTATGTTACCCTAGTGCCAGAAATGCATAAGAGTTTTTTTTGTGCTAAACATGTGGAGTTTTTAATCCTTTGAAAATAAACTTTGAAGAATTTTAAACAGAGGTGCCTTCCTCTTTCTTACTTTTCGTGAGCAACTTTCTTGCGTCTCTCAATATTATATTCTATTGTGGAAATCCCCTTTAAAAAATTTTTCTATACACTGGATCAATAAAACTATTGATTACATACAGTCGGTGAAATAAGTAGTAAAAACTTCACCAATTTTGTAAGTAAATATATTTCTAATGGTGCTTTCGACATGAAGTTCTCACCAGATGTTGGTAACAGCCCATCCAATCCACACATTGGTTACAGAAGAATTTCTAAAGTTCTGAAGGGTTCCAGTGAGCACTGTTGGGGCCAAAATGGAAAGAACATAATTTCACCATAAAACGGCCATGAACAGGTGCTCACAACAAGATTTCAGACCGAGGAGAGAAAATAACTATGAGAAGAGTTGTCCAAGAGCCAAGGACCACCTGCGGAGAGCTTCAGAAAGAACTGGAATCAGCAGGTACAGTTGTTTATAAAAAAACAAAACAATAAGCAATGCACTCAACCTCCATGTCCTGCATGCTCACCACAGAAGACTCCATGGAATAGCAAACAGCATGTTCAAGCGAGTTTAAAGTTTTCTTAAGAACATTTAGACAAGCCTGTGACATACTGGAAGAATGTAGCCTGGTCAGTTGAGACCAAAATTGAACTCTTTGGAGGCCATAATACACAACATGCTTGGACGCCAAAAGGCAATGCATATTACCCCATAAACACAACACTAACATTGTAGTTAGCACGTGGGAACATCATGGTTTGGGGCTGTTTTTCAGCATACAGTGCTGGCAAATGTCATATGATTAAAGGAAGGATGAATGGACAAATATACTCAGATATTATTGATAAATATTTGTTGCCACCTACCAGGATAATGAAGATGATAAAAGGGTGGACATTTCAGCAAGGCAACGATCCCAAACACAAAGCCAAGGAAACTCTCAATTGGTTTCAGAGAAAGAAAGCTGCTAGACCCTGCTGATCACCAGACCTGAATCCAATAGAAAATGTATGGAGGGAACTAAAGGTCAGAGTTCATAGACGGAGCACACGGGACCTTCAGGATATGAAGAATGTTTGTGTGGAGGAATGGGCCAAAATCATACTGGAGCAATACCTGCAACTAGTTTCTCCTTACAGGAGGCATCTTGAACTGTCATCACTAACAAAGGATTTTGTACGAAGTATTAATTAAATTTCAGTAAGAGTGTTTCTGATGACACAGCATTTTATCTTAATAATCCAGATGTCTATTTCCAGCAGGCCAGGAGGAATAGACTGTTATATACACTACCGTTCAAAAGTTTAGGGTCACCCAGACAATTTTGTGTTTTCCATGAAAACTCGTACTTTTATTAATTAAATGAGTTGTCAAATGAATTGAAAATCTAGTCCAGACATTGACAAGGTTCGAAAAAAAGATTTTTGAAATAATAATTTTCTCCTTCAAATTTTGCTTTTGTCAAAGAATGCTCCCTTTGCAGCAATCACAGCATTGCAGACCTTTGGCATTCTAGCAATTAATTTGCTGAGGTAATCTAGAGAAATTTCCCCCCATGCTTCCAGAAGCCCCTCCCGCAATTTGGTTTGGTTTGATGGGCACTTTTTGCGCACCATATGGTCAAGCAGCTCCCACAACAGCTCAATGGGGCTGAGATCTGGTGATTGCGCTGGCCGCTCCATTACAGATAGACACCAGCTGCTGCTTCTTCCCTAAATAGTTGTTGTATAATTTGGAGGTGGCTTTGGGTCACTGTCCTGTTGTAGGATGAAATTGGCTCCAATCAAGCGCTGTTCACAGGGTATGGCATGGCGTTGCAAAATGGAGTGATAGCCTTCCTTATTCAAAATCCCTTTTACCTTGTACAAATCTCACACTTTACCAGCACCAAAGCCACCCCAGACCATCACATTACCTCCACCATGCTCGGACTGGCCCATAGGGGAACAGGGGAATCCTGTGCAGAGACGGGCCCCCCACCCCACTATATGGGTAGTACTTGGCATAATTCACATGATTTACTCTGTACAGAAATAAGCAGCATCTCATAATTCATTAACCAAACTACCTAGTTTATTAGTATATAGAGATATAGGTAAATTTGTGAATGAGGGTAGTGTAGTAGTGTAATATTTATATGCAGGTGAAAAGTGGGCCTCAAACCCATTGTTACTGGTGGGCCCATGGCACTCCCGTCCGGCACTGACCTCCACCATGCTTGACAGATAGCGTCAGACACTCTTCCAGCATCTCTTCAGTTGTTCTGCGTCTCACAAATGTTCTTCTGTGTGATTCAAACACCTCAAAGTTGGATTCATTCGTCCATTACACTTTTTTCCAATCTTCCTCTGTCCAATGTTCTTTTGCCCAAATTAATCTTTTCCTTTTATTAGCCAGTCTCAGATATGGCTTTTTCATTGTCACCCTGCCCTGAAGGCCAGCATCTCGGAGTCGCCTCTTCACTGTAGACGTTGACACTGGTGTTTTGCGTGTACTATTTAATGAAGCTGCCAGTTGAGGACCTGTGAGGCGTTGATTTCTCAAACTACAAACTCTAGTGTACTTGTCTTGTTGCTCAGTTGTGCAGCGCGGCCTCCCACTTCTATCTCTACTCTGGTTAGAGCCTGTTTGTGCTCTCCTCTGAAGGGAGTAGTACACACCATTGTAGGAAGTCTTCAATTTCTTGGCAATTTCTCGCATGGAAAAGCCTTCATTTCTAAGAACAAGAATAGACTGTCGAGTTTCACATTAAATTTCTTTTTTTTTTGGTCATTTTGAGAGTTTAATGGAACCAACAAATGTAATGCTCCAGATTCTCAACTAGCTCAAAGGAAGGTCAGGTTTATAACTTCTCTAATCAGCCAAAGTGTTTTCAGCTGTGCTAACATATGTGCACAAGGGTTTTCAAGGGTATTCTAACCATCCATTAGCCTTGTTACACAGTTAGCAAACACAAAGTACCATAAGAACACTGGAGTGATGGTTGTTGGAAATGGGCCTCTATACACCTATGAAGATATTGCATTACAAACCAGACGTTTGCAGCTAGAATAGTGATTTACCACAATAACAATGTATAGAGTGTATTTCTGAATAATTTAATATTAGCTTCATTGGAAAAAACTGTGCTTTTCTTTCAAAAATAAGGAAATTTCTAAGCGACCCTAAACTTTTGAACGATAGTGTATATGTTGACTTTTGAATTTATGCGTTTTTTTCTTCAGTTGGTCAAGAGTCTGAAATGTTGACTCTATTTTCATTCAGGATCATTGAATATTGATGTTTGCTGATAAGATGATTACACATTGTCCAGGTCAGCTAGTTTATTGACTTGCAAAACAGAGGAGGAAAAACTATGCAAATAGATTACATAATCAAACCATGCGAGTTGGTCTAATCACCATTCTTCATCTTTACCTGTGAATGCTGGATGAAGGACAGTTGATAACTATAACAAGTCTAGATATACCTCTAGATACAGAGATACATCCAAAGAACCAGAGATTCACTACAGGATAGCAGCCAAGACATTATGGCTCCATAATGAGGGACACAGATTTGTCATTCTACAGGATGCCAGTTTAGGGGACGAGGGCCCTGGCTGGAAGAATACAGATCAGCACCATTGAGCATTGTGAATACATGGACACATTTGGGGTAGTCATGATTTGGACCCACCGGTTGCCTGAGTGCCATGGATACATTTGTGGGGTATGAGAATGGGACCCGCTGGTTGCCTGGCTCCAGAGAGATGTTCGGAGAAGCTGGGTTGTGACCCTCTGGTTAACTGGCCTTGCACCTCAATGGCCTGTCATCTTCCTAAGCTTGTCATTATCTCCTCTCTGTGTGCATGCCAGAAGTGGGGTAGTCGGCACTGGAAGCTCTGAAGTCATAGCTGATCTTATCCCGAAGAGTCAGCAGAAGGTTGAGACTCTAATGTGCACCATCTTGGATATTTTCCTGGGACTGTTCTATGTGTTATTTGCCAATTTTGTGGTTAAATAAAGCATTGTCACACTGTTTTACCCTCACCGTGTGTTGTCTGAGTAGCGTTAGGCCCATGGTAAAAGGAGAGCGGGCGTTCAGTGGGATGATCACTGGTCCATGCGGTTTCGGCTAGCGGACTAGAGCACCCGCTGACCTCTCGTATCTCCACAGTGTTCAATACTTTTCTTCTGTGTCATCTCTCATTACATATATTTTAATTCGTGGAATCTGTGGTTTGATTTCTTTGTCTGTGTCGATTACATGGGTTGTTACCGACATCTGAGAATTTTACGTCAGTAGCACCTTTAGAAATATATTTACTTAGAAAATTGGTGACGTGTTCGATATTTATTTCACCCTCTGTACTTATTCCTTTCCTTTCAATAAGGCAGTATTATTTATTGTCAATATAAAAATAAAGATGCATTTATAAATTGTATTCTTAACTAAAACCTGACCAGATGGACGGAACCGGAACTCTGAATCTTGTAGAATTCAAAACTCTGTGGATGAAGATACAGAAATACATGGTACGACCAATTCCTCAACGCAAAGTCCCTCTTCCATGAATAATATTCAATTAATGTAGCCAATAGTTTGAAAGAGAAGCTGGAAGGCTGTAATAAGTATCACATAAAGGGGCTGTCCATAGTTCTGGAAATTAACCTCCCACATATTCAAAACAAAATTACAGTACTTAAGTAATAATTAAAAGTTTGCCTTAACTTTCATTGCCCCAATCCAGCAGCTACATGCAAACTACATAGCTATGTGGATGAGTCGACCAGTACTAGAGCCATTGGGCAAACCTAGCATATCCATGTTTTACAGTCGGGCATTTTTTTAATAACTCTATGTTTATCCTTGAAGAGTTTTCAAATGTTATTGCCATGGGTTTCTGAAGCCAGATCCACCCTAATAAACTGATCCAGGGGTTAACTAAATAATTAATTAATGAATCAATCTATTGAAGGGGTTGTCATAATGTCATGACATTAAGTCACTAAAAAATGACTCACGTTGTCACATGCACTAGCTGGAACTCCTAAATATCCCGCAAATTAGACTTTAAATGAGTGGGGCTTATCAAAATATGTCTGTTAGGTTTTAAGGAAGTTGAAGCTCTAATTTAATTTTCTGTATCCAATAGGAAATTTTTGTAAAAGCTGATGATGATAAATCAGGAACAATGGACGCCCACGAAATGAGGGCCGCTTTACAGGATGCAGGTGATTTTTTTTTTTCTCTACTAAATATATATACATATTTTAATCTCACATTCAAAGACCAGTAGATGACCATTTACATAATTCTTGATGACTGGTTAAATGTCACACAGTGTGGAGCAACTGACAACAGTAGATATGATGGTCCCAGTCCTTTGAATGGCCACATGAAGTGCTACATTCCTTCTGAAGTGGCCGCTATATGCACCCATCACCATTTTTTAGATAGAGACCTATAGTATAAGTTCAGGTGTTGAGACTTCAGACATTGAAGTTAATCAATGTTTATAGGTAAAAGATTAAATAAATGTAATTTTGGTTTTCCTATAACTAGATAGGAGTATTTGACTCTCTATTTACCTTCCCAGGTTTTAGCCTGAACAATACTATCCAGCATAGCATTGCCCATCGCTACGCCTCCAGTGACCTGACTATCAACTTTGACTCTTTCATATCATGCATGATACGTCTGGAAACCTTATTCAGTAAGTGTAATTCTACAGCTCATACTCAATAGTCTCATTATTGGTTATAAATCTTGGGAGCCGATTTTATTTAGACGGCGCCATCCGGTAAGCTACACGTTAAGTCATGTATGGCTTTAAAATGTTTGTCTGCCCCTTGCAAAATATGGCCGTATGTTGCAGTGCATTACTCATATCAGGACCTGCTCATGTGTTTAGGAACCTCGTCAGTCAATAAAAAACAATCTAGTGTAAAACCGTATGTTCTCTTTGTGTCTGTGAGATTGTAGGTTGTGATAGGGAAAAAATCAGAATTGATTTGATTTGCAGCTACCAAAGACTAAATGGATGAGCATGGAAAGAGAGAACATGCATTTAAAAAAAAAAAAAATTCTGTAAAACAAAAAAAAGTGTACGCAATATGATTGAAAAAAAAGGAAACCATGTCCTGCATAATAAGATCGTAAATCTGTATCAACCGTCACAATTAAAAGTGTGCTGAGTCAAAAATGAAAAACGTTGCTGTGTTTTTAATGGGTTAAACTGGTGGATGATGTGAATAATTTAAAAATACACCCTTTTAATTTGTACATTATATTACTCTTTGCAGAAATGTTTACTTTGTTGGATAAGGAAAGTCGTGGAAGAATTGAACTTTCCCTACCGGAGGTACATCGATGATTTCTTTTCCTATTAAGAACATTATTGCCCTGAACCACAGCTCACGAGATTGCATATACACTGCTGAGACATTCATAGTCTATGGGACTGAAGGAGACTGCCAAGCAGAACACTAATCTGTTTTTTTTTTTTGCCAGCTCCATGGCCTGAGGGAGACATCTAAGAAGAGCACTTATCTGTCTCTGCCAACTCCATGGACCTGAAATCGACTTCTAAGATGAACACTTGACTGTTTTTGCCAGATCAGATGGGACTGAGGGAAACTGACAACTGAGCGCTTCCCTACACCCAAAGAATGAACATGGAGTACAAGTCCAAGGTAATTAAAAATACATAAGTTTATTACATATTTCGTTACACACAAAAAATATATGAGACAGTATCAAAGTTATTACATGTTCAACAAGGAAAATCAAGATATACCAAAACAGTGTGGCATCCCAAAAATATCACAATCGTATAAAATAAAGTGCTTAGTAGTCAATGGGAGAAAGCACCAGGATAGGGTGGTAAGTGCGGCTAATAAGAAAGTCCTATAAGCCTGCATTCAGATAGCCCATCAATATTAAGGCCTCCCAAACCCTGGGTTCCTTACCCATTTTTGTGGTATAGCAGGATCCACACCGTGCAGCCCCAACGCACGTTTCTGGTTGGCTTCACCAGGGGCGGTGCACTTACCACCCTATCCTGGTATTTTCTCCCATTGACTACTAAGCACTTTATTTTATACGATTGTGGTAGTTTTGGGATGCCACACTGTTTTGGTCTATCTTGATTTTCCTTGCTGAACACATGTAATAACTTTGATACTACATTTCATATATGTTTTTGCGTGTAACAAAATATGTAATAAACTTGTATCTTTTTAATTACTTTGGACTTGTACTCCATGTTCATTCTTTGGGTGTAAGGATTCAATATTTGGGGTGTCATCTTTCCCTTGGGTTGGTCTCTTAGCTGTTAGTTCGCCCACTTGGTGTTGAGCATGTGTAAGTGTTTATTATTTATGTTTTCCCTTTTGGACCTAACTATGATATTATGGGAAACCTCTGTAAAAAGTTATTCATAACAAGACAAATGATAACTTTAGAATTGCTAGAGATTCGACCTCAGGGACACGAACAAACACTGATATACCTATGGGAATGCTGGACATAGGCAATTGCAGTCTCATACGTAATGAATGGAACTCCATTCTAATGGCACATTTTGCAACCCTATTTTCATTTCGATGGTGTTTCCAACAGTTAGGCCACCATTGATCAGTAAGCTATTACCTATCCTGTGGATAATTGATCACTTTTTGGGTTGAGCATAGCCTTTTCAGAATTTTTGTGTTCTTATATAAATTTTTTCTTTTTGTTGATTTTGGATTTATTATTATTTTTATTTTTTTATTTTACAGTGGCTGTCCGCTACGCTAGTCTAGAAGATGAAGGCACTGATGGCAATGATTCACCCTCATTATTTTTAATATTTTATAAATAAAAATGTATTTTATAGGGCTGTTCTGGATAATTTAATCTGTTGCAATGATGGTATTGCTGTGCTAACTACTAATTGGGTGACAAACTCTGAGGACCCGTTCAGATGATTCAATAATATCTGCATAGTCTGATAATGAGTATTTAGGGTGCACTAAACAAAAATGTATAGTATTTAAAAAAAAGAAAGTAAATTATAAAATGTTGGTTGTTTACAATTACAATTTACAATTAGGGGGAGCTCAGGAGCATATTGAAGACATATCTGTATAAATCTGTCTTTGAAGTCAAGAATTGTGATTCAGATATAAAAAAAAATAAAACTTTTAACCTGTATAAAGATATTGATGAAATAAGGTGTTTACAGTGGGAGGCCAGCTCGGGTTGTAACACAAAGAATGAAAATTACTATGCTGCCATATTTTTTACCAGGTTGTGTATATATAAATTGTAAGCTCTGTGGAGTTAGAAACGCCTTTAAGAATTCTGTAACCAAAAAATATGAGTAATCACAATCCCACATTCACCAATAAAAAAAATTGCCTCGATATCAAGCCAACTCGACATGTGCAAATTATACGTATCTCTTAAGTAATAATTAAACATTTAATACCTGGCTGCCATTGTGTAGCCAGGCTCCGATTCATGCTGCCCCTGGCAGATGCCCTTTAACTTTTTTTCATTTTTTTAAATGTAACTGTTTGTTCAGAACGATTTTAATTTTTCAAGGATATCACCTGCTTCCTGGGCACTTTTATTTACTGTAAATGTGTTTATTTTATTTTTTTTTAAATCATTTTTTACAATTGGTTTTCATTAAAAAGTTTGCACAGTTTGCCTTCTATAGTCTCTGTGTTCCACTCTCTGTGGCTGCAGAATCATTCCTTAGTGAGCTCATTCTGACGAGCATTTTTATAGCTCTTATCTTCCTACTTCTGAGATCCTTTCAGCTGATAATTCCCAACGCGAAAGTTGAGTTGAACTTTATGGCAATAAGTCAGGACCACGAAAGTTGAGTTGAACTTTATGGCAATAAGTCAGGACCACGAAAGTTGAGTTGAACTTTATGGCAATAAGTCAGGACCACGAAAGTTGAGTTGAACTTTATGGCAATAAGTCAGGACCACGAAAGTTGAGTTGAACTTCATGGCAATAAGTCAGGACCACGAAAGTTGAGTTGAACTTTATGGCAATAAGTCATGACAGAGGAGCTAAGAAGAAGAGAGATAAAGGTTATAAACTATCCCATCAGAACAAGATCACTCACGGATTCTCCGTTAATTCATTCTGCAGCCAGCAATAGATAATGCAACGCTGAAGCTATAGAAGACAACATTTTTACTAAAGCCCAATCGTAAAAATAATTTTGCTGTCTGTCAGTGTCTTCTCCTTTAAGCACAATGAGGTTTAATGTCGTGTAAGTGTCATAAAAGCAGCTACGTTTTTGTCTACTCTTGCACACCAGGAGACAAGCGCAGTCTCTGTGCCATACAATGTGAGATGCTGTTGGATGGAGTCGCCATTGGCTTCTCCCATCGACTGACATAGGCTGCCACGAGAAGTGGTGAGTTCTCCTTCAATGGAAGCCTTCAAATAGAGGCTGGACAGATATCTGTCTGAGATGGTTTAGTGACTCCTGCTTTGATACAATGACCCCGGAGATCCCTTACAACGCTAACATTCTATGATTCTATGATATTCATCTAAAACGTACTGTCCCACGCCGGATTTTCAAACCATGTTTTGTCTGAAACGTTGTAGCATTTCCGAGTAAGACATACACAGAGGTATTGATGCAGCCAGTATCTGTTCATGGGCCCCAGGGTTCAGGCAGCATCAAGCTTTTTTCAGGTTCTCTTTAACGTCAACAAGCACTGTGCAATTCTTTATTTCCTCTGTGATAGCGCTGCTAGGAATTTGAACCACAGATCAGGGATGATCGCTGGGGCTCTTGTTTTATCAGGCTATCTACTACTTGTTTCTATACTTCATCTTGGCTCCATGGAGATGATGGAGGGTGGTACATTGTAAAACAGCCAATATGTCTTTAACCCCTATCAGACTTTGGGCGTAATAGTACATCCATGTCGGACTCCCTCCCTTTGATATGGGCTCCGGTGGTAACCCACTTCTTTCCTGGCACATGTCAGCTGTTTTGATCAGCTGACATGTGCCTCTAACAGCCACGGGTGAAATCGCGATCACTGTTAACTAGTTAAATGCCGCTGTCAATCTCTGACAACGACATTTAACTTGCGCTTTCCAGAAGAGCACCGGAATTTCCGCCCATCGGTGACCCCCTCATGTGATCGCGGGTCACCGATTGGTGAACATGACAACCAGAGGTCTCCAGCAAACCTCTATGGTTATCATAGCCTGCTGGTCGGCGCTCATAGCAAGTGAGCATTTTTGCTACACACAGGCGATCTGATTATCACCTGTATGTAGCAGAGCCGATCAAAGTAGTGCAGCTTCTAGTCTCTGATTGAGACTTTTGAAGCATGTAAAAAGTAAAAAAAAAGTTTTTAAAAATATTAAAAAACTAAAAAATATATACTGTAAGAGTTCAAATCACCCCCCTTTCGCCACCTTCAAAATAAAACAATAAAAAAAATCAAATATACACATATTTGGTATTGCTGCATTCAGAATCGCCCGATCAATATAAAAAAAGACTTAACCCAGCGTAACGAGAAAAAAATTCAAAACAGCAGAATTACGTTTTTTAAGGTCGCCACTACATTACAATAAAATGCAATAACAGGTGATCAAAAGATCGTATCTACACCAGAATGGTATCAATAAAAACTTCAGCTTGGCGTGCAAAAAATAAGGCCTTACCCAGCCCCAAATCACGAAAAATGGAGACGCTACAGGTCTTGGAAAATGGCGCCAAGTTTGGATTTATTTTTCACCACTTAAATAAAATAGAACCTATACATATTTGGTGTCTATGAACTCGTAATGACCTGGAGAATCATAATGTCAGGTCAGTTTTAGCGTTTAGCGAACATAGTAAAAAGCAAAACAAAAACAACTGTGGAATTGCATTTTTTTTGCAGTTTCACCGCACTCGGAATTTGTTTCCCGTTTTCCAGTACACGATATGTGAAAACCAATGGTGTCACGCAAAAGTACAACTTATCCTGCAAAAAAACAAGCCCTCACGTGGTCAAAAAAGTTATGGCTCTGGGAAGAAGGGGAGCAAACAACGAAAACACAAAAACAAAAATACCTCTGGTCGTTAAGGGCTTAATACAATTACTTTCTTCTTGTCTTCAGTGTTTATCATGGGAATAGGGCAATTAAAAATTATCTAAACAGAAATTAAAGTCTAAATATCTTGCAGACAAATTGTCAACTGATGTTTACATGTGACATTTTCTGAAAGGATGAGTCAGACGTGGATGACAAATTGGTCGTGCTTCTGAGAGCATTAAAATGGAGCAGAAATTCACAATTTGCCTTGCCTTGCGCAGGCATATACTACGGAGGACAGAGAATGAACTTCAATCCAATATTGCAGCCAGCATGCAGCCAGCGGATAAGGAAAGGGTGAATCAAACACCTGAAAACTCCGCCCATATGACCCAAAACCGGTCCCGCCAAATTCAGGTGACAGGTTCCCTTTAAGTGAGCCCTATGTCAACCTTAATTTCTCCTGAGAAAGTGCCTCTTGGAAATTCCCAGCATTTTGAAATTGCCCCAAAGTTATATTTGCTTTTTATACTGCTTTAGTCCTGTCAGGTACATATCCTAGTAATGCTTATCATGTGTGTCATTCATTCCTCAGGGGTTTTATTATGCATATAACTGTGTATAAATACCTCCCTGTTCATCCACTATAATCATCCACTAGAGTACAGAAAGCTTTACATCATGTCCGGAGTTGCCTCTAAGATCGCCCAAGATAGGGCCAAGGCAGCGGGTCTTGGCTCCCTTGATAACCCTGTAAAATTTGCTGATCAGGACTTTGAGAAGCTGAAGGCAGAGTGCCTGGCATCCAAAAAGCTATTTGAAGATGAAAAATTTAAAGCTGAGCAGTCTTCCCTAGGCAAAGAAAAGGAAGGGCTGGGTCCAGATACAGAAAAGGCACAGGGGATAGTGTGGAAGAGACCAAAGGTAAGAATCTGTTCAATAATAATGTGTATGTATATTCCTATCTGTTTAGAAGAGCTGACAAGCCCAAAAAACTCTTCTGTATCTGATAATTTGATGTATCTTATACTGACTCTATTCAACCACTTTTACATAGTCATCTGTTCAGCTCCTTCTACTCTATGTTGTGCTGCTCACAGATAGGTCACCGGTCACAATTCTACATCTCAGTGTGTCTGGGATGCAGTTACTGACGGCTCAGCCATCCAATCTGGTACATGCTAAAGCTGTCAGTACTTTGATTGACAGTTCGGTGTCCAGTCTGGTGCAGGGGCTTGCTGAACGGTCAGTGTTTTGATTGACAGCTCGGTTGTCCAATCTGAGACTGAGAGGTGCTGGCTGTCTCCAGATATTCATTGTCTCAAGTGATTGCCGGCTACTTAACATGGCTGTTTAGTTCCAGACTTCTGCCTGACATAAATTCAGATTTTGTGTGGTTTGTCTCTCTGTGCCTTGTGTTCTGTTTGCTGATCTTTCATTGCCTGACCTTGAACCTCCTTCTGACCATCTGTCTGTTTAAACCCTTTGTTCTGATCCGCTTTATCTTCCTGGTATTTTGACCGCTGACCATTACCTTACTACGCCTTTGTCTCTTCCTTCTGTTTATGACGTGCCCTCCTCGCTTTTGACCTCGGACTCCATGACTATACTGACTTGCGACTTGTCCATGAGAAGTGACTCAGCAAAACAGAACCATATTAATTATGACAGATGCACTGAAAATAAACAGTTTAAAGGGAATCTGTCACCTACTTTTTTGTATATAAACTGCGGCCACCGCCATCAGGGGCTTATCTACAGTATTCTGTAATACTGTAGATAAGCCCCCGATATAATCTGAAAGATTAGAAAAACAAGTTAGATTATACTCACCTGGGGGGCGGTCCAGTCCGATGGGCATCGCGGTCCGGGTCCGGCACCTCCCATCTTATTATTCTTATCTTTCAGGTTACATCGGGGGCTTATCTACAGCATTACAGAATGCTGTAGGCAAGCCCCTAAAGGTGGTGGCCGAAGCATATATACGAAAAAGTAGGTGACAGATTCTCTTTAAGAAAAACTAATACACTGAACTTTAACTAGTGCAAGTGAGGAGCAGAGATGAGTGAACGTGTTCAGAAAACGTTCGCCAATGTCAAATCTCGGCTTGAACATGGCACATTCGGATTTGTGTTCGCTTTCACAAGCATTTTTACTAAAAGTCTGCAAAAATCGGTCACAGTTCGGTAAATCATTGCATTTCCACTAATGCTTTTGATATTACTTTGGCTAGGCTAGGTGCTGTATGATGAGAGGGGTTATGTGTTTGATGAGGGGAGGGGATGTGGAGACGTTACAGGAGCATGGGAAGAGATTACAAGAGCAGCGCGCTCTGTTTTTTTTTTCCTTAATTTTATGTGTGTTGATTCCAGCAACCAATGAGGGTGCAGAAACCATGCACAATGTCATGACACAAGGTCTTCTGTGATTGGCTGCCGAAGTCAAATGTCCCGGTCCATATAAAAGCGTACATCTTGTTTTGCTGGCGCCATTTGCACAGTGTCAGAGACGTCGCTCCTGCATTTCCTAATCCAAATGATTTTTGCTGAAACTGTATTTCAGTGGCAAATCAGAAGGCCAGATTTCCACCTAAAAATTGTTAGGCCTATTATAGTGGTGCAGCCACGAGGCCCAATTAGCTACTCAAATCATTTAGGATAGAGCTGTTTCAGTGGCAAATCAGAAGGCCATATTTCCACTTAAAAATAGTTAGTGCGCCTGAACAACACTGTTATACATATCTAAGAAAATGTATAGTGATTTTTATTTAGTGACAGGTGACTGACAGCTGTGGGCCTCAGGTTGTGAAGCAGCAGGTTAAAAGAGGGGAAGGCTATTTACAGCATGAGCGAGAAAAAGCGAGGTCGTGGTGGAAGAGGGAATAGGCTTGGTGTTTGACGTGTACGTGGGTTAGGTGTTAATGTGAATGAAAGCTCAACTGAATAAACAGTCTCATTCTATCCAAAGACCACTGACGACATCTGTTACTGGCCGGGCTACATGACTACCTGTCTTTGGCAGTCACACAGCAGTACGCCTTGTAGATGAGGCTCAGAAAGAGTATGTGCTACAGTGGATGGAAAGTGCTGCATCAAGTGGCCTCTACCCCTCTTCCTCCACCTTAATATCGCACAAAGTACAATACTCAGAGGTGGCACCCCAATCACCATTGTTTTCCCCAGTGTCAAAAATTTCCAAATGCCCAACTGACTGTGGGGCACCTCAGATGAGCCATTCTGAAGAGCTGTTCACACATACAACTTCATGGGCATCAGAGGTCTGCTCTGAAGAATTACAGAATCTAGAAGAGGAAAGCATCTGCACCGATGACCACAATTTTTTCATGTTGGATCCGGGGCTGGACGAAGTAGGGTCAGCAGAATCTAGACCCTCGTCAACAGATATTAACCACCGAGGGTGTAGATGATCCTGATGAGACTTAGATAGCAGAAGAACACATGGAATGTACGATGGTGTCAGGGCAGGAAGAGGAGGTGGATGACTCTTAGGGTGAGGAGTGTGAGAACAGAGAGTATGACGATGAGGTTGTAGATCCCACTTGGTGTGAACCCAGATTAATGCAGCTGAGTAGCTCAGCAGAGGAGGTGGAAGAGGAAGATGAGGTGTTTATATTGCAGCTTCTCATGTAAACCTGAAGTGATGCAACCATGACAAGCACTGCATTCTCAGCACCAACTCTGGCTGTGGCCAGCAATGGTCACGAGTGTGCAGTTTGCAAGGGACGCAAGGGTTGTCTAGCCTGGGTATTTCTTGAGACTGCAAAGCATGACCCAACACGTTATTTGACAAATTTGAAAAAATAAAACCTCAGTAGAAGCAAAAATTGCAATAATTTGACAATTACATGCATGAACTAAGACATGTGCCATCAACATGACTTAGTGTGGGAATCTCACTGCACTAAACTGCGGACTAGCGGGCCTCACCAACCACAGACCATTCCATCAGCTCCATCTGCTTCTTCCTCCAACGTCATGATTTCAAGTCTTCTCACAAAGGTCCCTGGCACCAGAAACTACAATTGTTTACCCATCACAGTCGGGGGTGAGAGATAGCAGGACAGCTGTGAATACCTCTATAAGCCTCAAGTCTGAATTACTGGGTAGATGGGTAAGGATGTCCTACCTATCCATAAAATCAGACTTGGAAGAGAGGTTTAACTTTTCATATCTACCCAGGAATTCAGACTTCAGTCTTAGAGAAATATTTAGAATTGAGAGTCCTCAGTGGTTGATACCTTTTAATGGCTAACTGGAAAGATGGTAACAAATTGCAAGCTTTCGAGATTACTCAGGTCTCTTCATCAGGCATAGACTAATACAACATCTGAAGAATGACATATTTATACACAACACAGCACAGAGCTGTCATTATGGGAGAATGATAAACAGTTGTGTCCATAAATATTGGAAAGTTCCTAGATATGGAGTGAATGTTTTGTTGTCCTCTGATTGGGGTCTGGTACTGTGTTATGATGCCCCATAAGGTCTGAGTGCAAATTCCTTAATTGATGTAAAGACAGTCTTAGAGAGGTATTCACATTGGACATGTTAGGACCCATCAGTTTTGAGACCACCTTGTCGTTGGTTGATGGGCATGCTTGAATTGGCCAAATTATGTGCTAAACGTCTCAATTTTTTTCCTAGTATCCAGAAGCCGTATTGCTATTCAATTTGATTCAATGAGGCACTGTTCATTAGAGATTAGTTAATCTTTCCAGGTTCGGTTCAATTTGCTGAACGTTTAGACCCTATTAAATTCAATGGAAGGCCAAACCAAACGTATATACAACACCTTAAGGGGTGACAAAAAGCTTTCCAAACAGCTAAAATTAGGGGCAGACACAATGAAAAGTGGCATCTATTGACCCACAGTAAAAATTTGCAAATGGCAAAGCAGCAGTCAGCCACAGGCAATGCATGAGGTATCAGGGTCTGGACCAGCATTTACAGCTTTGAATTGAAGTTTCAATGAGGACCTGGTGGTTAAGGTAGTGGTGTATACCTTCTTTGCTGGAAACCATGATACCTTATGCAATAGCTCCATTTTTTCCCAGCCACACTCAGATGGCACAAACATCAGTATCATACAGTATTATTGGTAGAAAAATGTAAGGAAAGTAACACAGGTAGTTGACTGAAAGTAAGATCAGGCCTTCCTGTCTGGGAGCCCTACTTACACAGGCATCCCACCAGATGGAAACTCATCTTGGAGTCTCCACATCTCAACATTTCAAAAAATTATCACACACCACTAAATGGCATCAACTTCTACAGAGTTGAAACACTATAATAAGCCTTGGACACACCTTCCACTACAGGCAACCCATCAGATAGAGACCCAACTTCGAGTCTCTAAATTTAAAAAAAAATATTGTTACACGCCACTAAAGTGGCATCAATTTCCAATTTAATGAATTTTAAGTGGAAATCTGTCCTTCTGATTTTTCACTGCAGCACAGTTTTATCCCAAACTATTTGGATTAGCAAATTGGGCCTCCTGGCTGCACCCCATTATTAGGCCAAGTGTTTTTTAAATGGAAATCTGGCCTTCTGATTTTTCACTGAAACACCGTGTTATCACAAACAATTTAGATTATCAAATTGGGCCTCCTGGCTGCTCTCCAATATTAGGCCTAACAATTTTTAAGTTGAAATCTGGCCTTCTGATTTCTCACTGAAATACAATATAATCCCAAACGATACGGGTTAGCTACTTTGGCTTCCTGTCTGCACCCCAATATTAGGCCTAATGATTAGTTAGTGGAAATCTGGCTTTCTGATTTCTCACTGAAACTCGTTTTATCACGAATGATTTTGATTAGTAAAATGGGCCTCCTGGCTTCACCCCAAAATTTGGCCTAACGATTTCTAAGTGGAAATATGGCCTTCTGATTTGTCTCTGAAACACAGTTTTATCCCAAACAATTTGGAATAGCAACCTGGGCCTCCTGGCTGAACCCCAAAATTAGGCCTAACGATTTCTAAGTGGAAATCTGGCCTTCTGATTTCTCACTGAAACACAGTTTTATCATAAACGATTTGGATAAGCAAATTGGGCCTCCTGAGACTGCAACACAGTTTTTGCCCAATCACACAAAGCAGGATCTTACCTAGCTAACCAACAAGTTCACTTGCAGCACTATCAAGAGTGGCTTCTCTGCACTGTGACACTGAGAGAATGGCACCGGCAAAGCAAGATATCTGCTTTTTATATGGCCAGGGACATGTCACTTCGGCAGCCAATCACAGTAGACCTTGTGTGATGATGATGTTCTGGATGGTTTCTGTTCCCTGATTGGCTGCCAGAATGTACACACATTAAATTACTAAAGAAAAAAAATTACACTCCGCAGCTCCTCTGACCTAGACACATCCCTTCCCCTCAGCAAACACTTCCCCTGTATCCCCCCGCTCATCATACAGCACCACTATCCTAGCAAAAGTAATAACAAAAACATTAGAGGAAACGCAATGATTTACCAAACTGTTATCGAGGTTTTTTTTTACTTTGAGTACAAATGCTTTTGAAACCGAACACGAATCCAAATAGTCTACATTTGTGACGAATTTCAGATTGGGGAAAGTTTTCCGAACAAATTCACTGATTTCTAGTGTTCATCTGCGAGTTTTTCCTCAGCTGGAATTAGGCTGAGGAAAAAAATTGCAGCTTGCTGCGTATCGATGCATATACCGGTCAAAACTTTCCAATGGATATCAATGGGTTTGTCAGAATGTGGGCTAGCACGACATGGGGGGTGTGATCCCCTGTCCAAAGACAACGTGAGGAAGCTAACATTTATTAAAATAAATCAGGCATGGATCCCACAGCCGTTCCTCAACTCTTATTGCCATCCATTTAATTTTGGGGCCTCCTCAAATAAAAATAATAAAAAAGTGTTGGCTTCCTCCTCTGCTTGTTCCACCTATACCGCCACATCCACCTCCATCTGCCCACCCCCCCCCCCCCCATTCTCCACTTGGAACTTCGCCTCCTGGATCTAGATTGCTATTTTTTTGTTTTGTTAATTCTATGTTTTTTAAATTCAGTTCTCTAAAACAAAAAGAAAAAAACACATGAAAAGAAAAACAAAACAGAATAGAAATACAAAAACAGTGCTGGATTACTCCTCTCTTGTCTCTTCCACATACACTGTCACCACGTCCACTTCCATCTCCACCTCCACTTGGACCTCCACCTTCTGGGTTAAAATTATTCTTTTTCACCGTCACCACGTCCACTTCCATCTCCACCTCCACTTGGACCTCCACCTTCTGGGTTAAGATTATTCTTTTTCACCATCACCACGTCCACTTCCATCTCCACCTCCACTTGGACCTCCACCTCCTGGGTTAAGATTATTCTTTTTCTTTTTTTTAATACTACAATATTTTAAGTCAGTTTACTATCCACATTTGTTTGCAGGGCAATTGTCCCACTTTTATTCCCATTTAGCTTCTTTCTGCAGCCCCCTAACCCTTACTATGACCATTTTACAACCATTTTAAAGCACCAAAGTCTGGGTCCCCATTGACTTCTATTGAGTTTGGGGACAAGCTCGAGTCATGTTCAGATCACGAACTGAACTTTGAACTACAGTTTGGCCGAACCTGACGAATCCGAATTTCCACGGGTCCGCTCATCCCAATTAAAAAAGTATTGCATACGGATAGCACGTGCATGTCATTTGGATGTCATACAGCTAGGTGAGGAAAAAAAAAATTGCATACACGTGCAGTACTCGCATGACATTCGGAATAACAAACGCATGACACTCGACAACTTTTCTGGATGAGTATCTGAGTGATTTTATATACGCAGACGTGAGAGAATCTTAACACTATGTAACAAAAATTGTTCGATGTGTTCCTTTAACTAAACATTTTTTCTATAACTCATGCTCCAAAGGCATTAGAATTTGAGTTGAATATATGTAACCACTTTTTTTGGGGTGTGTTATCATTCTAAAATATATTTTGACAATGCTATGGTAATAATAACTTGGTTAATTAATGCAGAAAAAATAACAAAACATGTTCAATGTTGCAGGATATAATAAGCAATCCCAAGTTTATTGTAGGAGGGTTGGAAAATGAAGATGTCAATCAAGGGCGTATAGGTGAGTGTAACTAAAAATTCTTTGAAATATGGAAAATTGAAGATGTACTTAAGATACAAAAAATACATAGATGGCAAAACATTAAGTTATTCACACAAATGAAGAATTGGCTAAGGGATCAATAAAAGCACAATAAGGTGTTATCCAGATTACGGTAATGATAAGAGGCGGTTCCACTCACCTGGAGGGGTTGTGCGAGACACAACACTTAAACGGTATCAAGGAGGGTTCTAGCTGCTTCAGTTCCACAGGTTGGCATATCCAAGGTGGTAATGTGGGTAGTTAAGAGACAGCGGGTGACCTGCGCTGCTGGTGTGTATCCAATCAAGGAGTCAGAATCAGGCAAAGGTTTTAGTAGTGCGGGTTGTACAGGTTTTATAGTACGGCAACTTCTTCTTCAGGACAACCACAGAGATCGGACTCTAATTCTGACTCCTTGATCAGATACACACCACCAGTGAAGGTCATTCACTACCTCCTAACTACCCACATTTACACAGATGAGGCAGTTTTTATTTCTCTAGAGACCTACAATAGGGTTGGACCTTGAAAAATATGCACAGTGATAAAAGTATAATGGCGAAGGATTTCCACCCTTGGGACCAGCATCGATCACAAGAGTAATATTACTCTTTTAAAAGTATATAAAACAGAAAATGTTGCCTGTCTATCACTGTAAATCTAATAACAGAGTGTGAATTAAATGGTAATGCACATGTGTGGTCATCGCTTCGTTCAAGCAGTGGACAGGACATGATCATTCTTGAGATCGGTAGAGATATACCAGTGGAATCATTCCTTTTCTGTCACCTAATAAATGATTTTCATGAGCCAGTGCCATGTGACTGGAATATGCAAATTACCTCTTTGGAGAGGAAGAGGACTAGAACTCTAGTGCCACCTATTGGAAGTAGCAATCATAGTAACATAGTAACATAGTAACATAGTTAGTAAGGCCGAAAAAAGACATTTGTCCATCCAGTTCAGCCTATATTCCATCATAATAAATCCCCAGATCTACGTCCTTCTACAGAACCTTATAATTGTATGATACAATATTGTTCTGCTCCAGGAAGACATCCAGGCCTCTCTTGAACCCCTCGACTGAGTTCGCCATCACCACCTCCTCAGGCAAGCAATTCCAGATTCTCACTGCCCTAATAGTAAAGAATCCTCTTCTATGTTGGTGGAAAAACCTTCTCTCCTCCAGACGCAAAGAATTCCCCCTTGTGCCCGTCACCTTCCTTGGTATAAACAGATCCTCAGCGAGATATTTGTATTGTCCCCTTATATACTTATACATGGTTATTAGATCGCCCCCCAGTCGTCTTTTTTCTAGACTAAATAATCCTAATTTCGCTAATCTATCTGGGTATTGTAGTTCTCCCATCCCCTTTATTAATTGTGTTGCCCTCCTTTGTACTCTCTCTAGTTCCATTATATCCTTCCTGAGCACCGGTGACCAAAACTGGACACAGTACTCCATGTGCGGTCTAACTAGGGATTTGTACAGAGGCAGTATAATGCTCTCATCATGTGTATCCAGACCTCTTTTAATGCACCCCATGATCCTATTTGCCTTGGCAGCTGCTGCCTGGCACTGGCTGCTCCAGGTAAGTTTATCATTAACTAGGATCCCCAAGTCCTTCTCCCTGTCAGATTTACCCAGTGGTTTCCCGTTCAGTGTGTAATGGTGATATTGATTCCTTCTTCCCATGTGTATAACCTTACATTTATCATTGTTAAACCTCATCTGCCACCTTTCAGCCCAAGTTTCCAACTTATCCAGATCCATCTGTAGCAGAATACTATCTTCTCTTGTATTAACTGCTTTACATAGTTTTGTATCATCTGCAAATATCGATATTTTACTGTGTAAACCTTCTACCAGATCATTAATGAATATGTTGAAGAGAACAGGTCCCAATACTGACCCCTGCGGTACCCCACTGGTCACAGCGACCCAGTTAGAGACTATACCATTTATAACCACCCTCTGCTTTCTATCACTAAGCCAGTTACTAACCCATTTACACACATTTTCCCCCAGACCAAGCATTCTCATTTTGTGTACCAACCTGTTGTGCGGCACGGTATCAAACGCTTTGGAAAGATCGAGATATACCACGTCCAATGACTCACCGTGGTCCAGCCTATAGCTTACCTCTTCATAAAAACTGATTAGATTGGTTTGACAGGAGCGATTTCTCATAAACCCATGCTGATATGGAGTTAAACAGTTATTCTCATTGAGATAATCCAGAATAACATCCATCAGAAACCCTTCAAATATTTTACCAACAATAGAGGTTAGACTTACTGGCCTATAATTTCCAGGTTCACTTTTAGAGCCCTTTTTGAACATTGGCACCACATTTGCTATGTGCCAATCCTGCGGAACAGACCCCGTCGCTATAGAGTCCCTAAAAATAAGAAATAATGGTTTATCTATTACATTACTTAGTTCTCTTAGTACTCGTGGGTGTATGCCATCCTAAATCCTAAAAGTAAATCCTAAATCTTTTAAATCCTAAAAGTAAATATCGACACATCAACGAGCCTGGTCACATGACTTAGGATAAAAGCTAATCCAGAATCTCAATTTGCAGACATTGTGTTTCGGGGTGCTGCTCCTCGTCAGTGCAAAGTATGAGATGTGGTTTGGCTGGGTGAGATGCGTCAGACCGGATTCCAAGAGTAAACTTTTGGAAAGTACAGTAAATGCATGAGATATTCCCTATAACCCTTGACTGTTTTTTCATAAAGGTAATTGCTGGTTCCTTGCCTCCATCACATGCCTGACAACTCATAAAGATTGCCTGTCATATATAGTTCCACCAAACCAATCGTTTGACAAGGACTACGCCGGCATCTTCCATTTTAAGGTAAATAATTCATGTGATTAATCTTAACGCTCTTGGGGCACAATGCAGAATTGGTAACAGAGCCGCCACCCACCACATACCATTTATGATACCAGTGTCTTTTTAAGTGGCGGAGGGATATTTGCAACCCCTCTTGCATCAGGACATGGATGTGACTTCTTATAATAAATTGGTTTCCAAATGGGCACCCATTCCTTTTTTTCATTAGAACAAATTTAGTTGTATTTGTATTTTTAGAGTATTCACCTCTATCTGACAATAGATTAGATCCCCCATGTAACCCAACGTTCAGCACTAACAGAATACGTTCAGTGTATATTGTAGTGCGGCGGTGCTCACACCGTGTGGTAATGAGGCAGTGACCCAGTAAAGTTCAACACAAATGTCTTGTCCAAAAAACTCGCAAATGAAAAGCCAACAGTATCCTCTGGATTGCAGCCGGGATGTTAAAACAGTCCGTATCCGAGACCAGTTGCCAAGTCACCGTGTCATGCGGCAGGGGCACGCCAGGCGTGCACTTCCCTTAGCTTTGTGTTGACTTCACACACAAGCCGGGTGTTGCAGAGCCACCTGCTCTGCAGCTTGCAAACCAACACTGACACACCCAACCCTTTGCTGCAGGGTTTTAAATGGGATCTGTGGCCATGGGCCACTTGTAAGACCCAGCTGGAGGGAGTGAACTGCCCCACTACCATCCTGTATTTCACTCCAAAAATAAAAGCCCATGCCAGGTTTTCTTAAATCTGCCTTGGCCAAATAGCTTCACCAAGTCCACACTTACTTTTATTTTGCACTGCAACTACAACTATGACTGTGACTGCAATGCACTCCAGCAGCCTCAATACGCTTCTATGCGCATCCTGGGGGATACATACCGTCCCTCGCATTTAATTCCCCTCACTGTCTCACAATATACAGTGTATAGAACCTGAAGATCTACCTCTTCCGACAAGCCTACAACCTGCAGTAACCACCGATCGACCAAACCACTGCACGACCAGCTCTATCCTCACCTACTATATCCTCACCCATCCCTTGGAGATTGTGAGCCCTCGCGGGCAGGGTCCTCTCTCCTCCTGTACCAGTTGCGACTTGTATTGTTCAAGATTATTGTACCTGTTTTATTATGTATACCCCTCCTCACATGTAAATAAATGGCGCTATAATAATAAATAATAATATTAATTTAAAGTTCGGCTTTCTTGCAGTTTTGGCAGTACGGAGATTGGGTGGAAGTAGTTGTTGATGACCTGCTGCCTACCAAGAAGAACAAATTATTTTTTGCAACGTCCAAAACTTCCAATGAGTTCTGGAGTGCCCTCCTGGAAAAAGCCTATGCTAAGTAAGTGAGATGAAAACCAATACTACATTTACTATAAGAGGTGCCAGACATGCCAGTAGGCTCTCGTCTAGCAGCCACTGCAACTCTAATTAAGCAAAACTAAAAATGGACTTTCACTTGTTCTGTATAGATGGATGGTGTCACCTCAGAATCGTCTCCCTTGGTGGCCCCAAGAAACCTCAAAGACCTCTTCTTGAGTTCTTTTTCAAATTTATTTCTCACTTACAGTTAAAAAGATGCTTGAAATAATTAAAAATGTCATTTTCCACAGGATCAATGGATCATATGAAGGACTTAGATCAGGTTACATTTTGGACTCAATGCAGGATTTCACTGGTGGGGTTGGTGAAATATTTCAAATAGACGAGAATCCGGAAAGTTTATTCCAGAAGATCCAAAGAGCACTAGCGTACCGCTGCTTAGTTGCCTGTGACTCAGTAAGTCATCGAGTATTAATTAGCATCAGTGTTTAATAAAATCAATGCGATATCTCACTGATACTGGTATACGGCTCAACCCAAGTGAGTAGAGATGAACTGCAAAACCAGACACAGCCTCTGGACCAAAGTAATGTTGTTTTAGAAAACCTAATCTCATTCAATCCGTAAATTGTTCCGATGTAGAGGATCATCAAAGAAAGTTCACTTAATCACATCAACTTTTCTTTTCAGCCTCCGAAGGGGACTGCTGATAAAAGTATTTTTAGTTCATCCATCAAAAAAGGTCATACATACACTATATCGAGAGCAGAAGAGGTGAGGAAACTCCAACATATACTTGTCTTGTCTAATCAGAGATCTGAATGTTCACTAATACATTGTGCATTGTACTTTGAAGGTCGTTTATGGTGAAAACACGGTAAAGCTTATAAGAATGAGGAATCCTTGGGGTTTTAGCGAATGGACAGGAAACTGGAGTGATAAGTATGGTCTAGATTTCTTAAAATATTATTCACCTCATATAAATAATGCTATTACAGCTGGCAATAGATACAGCAAACTGATGCACTCATTCACTCCTGTTAATTGGTTTAATGATCAATTGCATGTGTCATTGGGGGTCCAGGCCCTAAAATTGACCACTTGGGGGTAATGTGTTCTATCTGCACTGCATATTTTCAGCTTACGGAGCTGTCATTTTCACACCAATGATTTTCAAGCCTGCATAAACAATCCAAGCAATTGTCAATTTAACATTTTGGGCAGTCGTTAGCTGATCATTGACATGTTCACTTGAGCCAACGATCATGAACGAGCGTTCTTATGAATATCGGCTGCCTTTGGTCAATCCAGCATTGTTTACATCACAGATAGTGAACGGTACAGAGATCAGTATCACAGTCAGTGATTTGGTCTTGAATTTTACTAATGCCAGACTCCTAACCAGTTACATGGTATTTTAAACCGAGCTGTATCCAGCAAAAAAAAAAAAAAACTAATATATCATAAATTCTAATTGTATGGTAAGTTTTACCATTTTTTTAATATTGTTTTCGCTGCCAGTTGGACACTCCTATTTAGTTTCCAGTTTTTCTGACACCAAAAATCCATTTACTCCCAGCAAGTTAAATGGAATCTGTCAGTAGGATCAACCCTCCTAAGCCGTCAATATGAGCATTCAATATGAGCATTCAAGTCATAGGAAGTTGAATAAAATAATATTTTGATATCTGCAATCTTATTCCTTATTAATATCTTATTTCAGTCTTATTCCTGGGAAATGCATGTTTATCTTGTATATATATATATATATATATATATATATATATATATATATATATATATATATATATATATAAAACCTCTTCCAGGCTATGGGGAGGATGTAGCCTGGAAGATAACTCCACCCCTGAGCCTATTTTAAATAAAAGGCAGTGATACCAGTGTGAGACAAGTAACTAACACAGAACAGGAGGACTGAAATGTGCCTTCTTGCAAACACATTTTTGCTTCTCTCTCAGCTCTGCTGTATTATAGAATGGTAAAGTTGGAAGGGACCTCCTGGGTCATCTGGTCCAACCCCCTGCTCAAAGCAGGATTCACTAAATCATCCCAGATAGATGTCTGTCCATCCTCTGTTTGACATGGAAGGAGAACTCACCACCTCTCGGGGCAGCCTATTCCACTCATTGATCACCCGACACTGTCAAAAAGTTGTTTCTAATATCTAATCTGTGTCTCCTCCCATTCAGTTTCATCCCATTGCTTCTGATTTTTCCCTGTACAAATGAGAATAAAGATGATCCTTCTTCAATGTGACAGCCCTTGAGATATTTGTAGACAGCTATTAAGTCTCCTCTCAGTCTTCTAATTTGCAATAATTAAAATAATATTGCAAGTGATATGGAAGCTGAAGCTGAGAGGAACCTGCAGATGTGTCAGTTATAACCACACACAGCTCTGCAGTGAGATGAGGAGAGCAGAGCGGGTCCATTACACATCACGCTGGTAACTCTCCCGTATATTTAAAATGAGCTCTGGGGACAGATTCTCATGTAGATCGGCATCCTGCCCAAAGCCTGGAAGAAGTCATTTATATAAAGTGACAAAAAATTATTTTTCAACAACAAGGCATATGATATGAGACATACAGGTATCCTCTTATGCAGCAGAGGGGCTTTGTGAACCCACAGCTACCAGAGTCTATATTCTCAATAATAAAACCTTTTTGGATGTCAGTTAGCGATGAGCTAATTTTTCAATGTTCGTTTCGGATTACGATCGCCGAAATTTCCAATATTCGCCAATTTATTCATTGAATATTCACCGAACATAGCTGAACGCCATTCAGGTCAATGAGAAGCAACACCTTCAAAGGGCCCACAAACTGCCAAAACACATCAGTTGAGGGACAGACACCAGTAAAGTGGCCTCAATTCACAGTTCAAATTATAGCATGGCACAGCAGCAATCAGCCATGCATGAGGTATTGGGGTCTGGGCCAGCATTTACAGCTTTGAATTAAATGTCAAATTAAGACGAGGTGGGTGAGGGATCAGTGTAGGCATGCTGTGTTGGGAGCCCTGATACCACATGTAACGCCTCAACCTGCTTTCAGGTTTCAGGGGGCTGGATGAAAGATGCAAGAGTCTGTCTGGATCCCAGAAACTCACTCAGCTTTTATGCACACACTGATTGCAAGCAAACAGGTCACAGGTGAAGATGTTGTTATCTTTATTAGCCATTCAAACCCATTTGTGTAAACGTCTGTGCATGTTATCAGGCCCAAATCACCAGGGTATGTGAACTTTTGATATATATGGAGAGGGACATGTGATTTCAGCAGCCAATGACACAAGCCGTTGTGTCAGGACATTGTGAATGTTTCCTGAGCCCTGATTGGCTAGCCGCAATGTACACACATAAAGTTAGAAGAAAAAAATTATTACTTTTTACAAGCACGCCACTCCTCTGAGCTCTGCAAACCCCCTTCCCTCATCAAACACTTGCCCCATGCTTATGATACACCACCATTATCGTAGCCAAAGTGCTGAAAATACTTTAGTGGCAACGCAGATATTTTTTCGCACTGTTTACCAAATGTTTCCGTTTTTTTCCGATTTTATAACATTTTGCTCATGTTTCCGATCACGAATCTGAATGTGCCATATTCGTTCCGAATTTATGTCTGGCGATCATTTTTCGAACAAATTTGCTCATCACTAATGTCAATCAGACATGAATATAGTTGAAGGAATTCATGGACTCTCATGAATATCGATCGGATCCCTTTTCTTAGCAGACCACATCCAAGTAAAGTGAAATACCTCTTTCAGCCCCACTTCCTCCCTTTCCCCTACCGAATATGTTTGCACATCCAGACGAGCATGCAAATTCATACTGGGATGCTGGAGGTGAACCTATCTCTACGTTTTGTGTTTGGGCAGCGTGTCACATGTAACTGGTGTTGTATATATAGACTTCCCTCTGCTCCTAGCATTCTCATGGTATGTTCATCCACCCAGCTCTCCTGCTCTCCTGCGGTCTGTCTATGAAGTGCACATAGTACATCACCCAGCTTTGCACCCAGACTTCCCTCTGCTCCTAGCATTCTCATGGTATGCCTTTCAGCTAACCCCAGCTTTACCCTACCCGTGTTAGTTTTACATATATTGCATAGCTAAAGTCTGCATGACTTTCGTCTGCAGTGTGATCCCTAGAAGTGTGTCCTAAAATTGTGAAGATTGCAGTAGAATTAAAACCTGAATTGAACCTGAAGGGAACTGAAGGTAACTGGCCATAGTTACATAGTTACATAGTTATTAAGGTTGAAGGAAGACTATATGTCCATCTAGTTCAACCCATAGCCTAACCTAACATGCCCTAACATGTTGATCCAGAGGAAGGCAAAAAAAACCCATGTGGCAAAGAGTAAGCTCCACATTGGGGAAAAAAATTCCTTCCCGACTCCACATACGGCAATCAGACTAGTTCCCTGGATCAACGCCCTATCAAGGAATCTAGTATATATACCCTGTAACATTATACTTTTCCAGAAAGGTATCCAGTCCCCTCTTAAATTTAAGTAATGAATCACTCATTACAACATCATACGGCAGAGAGTTCCATAGTCTCACTGCTCTTACAGTAAAGAATCCGCGTCTGTTATTATGCTTAAACCTTTTTTCCTCCAACCGCAGAGGATGCCCCCTTGTCCCTGTTTCAGGTCTATGATTAAAAAGATCATCAGAAAGGTCTTTGTACTGTCCCCTCATATATTTATACATTAAAATAAGATCACCCCTTAGTCTTCGCTTTTCCAAACTAAATAGCCCCAAGTGTAATAACCTATCTTGGTATTGCAGACCCCCCAGTCCTCTAATAACCTTGGTCGCTCTTCTCTGCACCCGCTCCAGTTCAGCTATGTCTTTCTTAAACACCGGAGACCAGAACTGTGCACAGTATTCTAAGTGTGGTCGAACTAGTGACTTGTATAGAGGTAAAATTATGTTCTCCTCATGAGCATCTATGCCTCTTTTAATGCATCCCATTATTTTATTTGCCTTTGCAGCCGCTGCCTGACACTGGCCACTGAATTTAAGTTTGTCATCCACCCATACACCCAGGTCTTTTTCATTGACGGTTTTGCCCAGAGTTTTAGAATTAAGCACATAATTATACATCTTATTACTTCTACCCAAGTGCATGACCTTACATTTATCCCCATTAAAGCTCATTTGCCATTTATCAGCCCAAGCTTCTAGTTTACATAAATCATCCTGTAATATAAAATTGTCCTCCTCTGTATTGATTACCCTGCAGAGTTTAGTGTCATCTGCAAATATTGAAATTCTACTCTGAATGCCCCCTACAAGGTCATTAATAAATATGTTAAAAAGTAGAGGGCCCAATACTGACCCCTGTGGTACCCCACTGCTAACCGCTACCCAGTCCGAGTGTGCTCCATTAATAACCACCCTTTGTTTCCTATCCCTGAGCCAGCTCTCAACCCACTTGCACATATTTTCCCCTATCCCCATTATTCTCATTTTATGTATCAACCTTTTGTGTGGCACCGTATCAAAAGCTTTTGAAAAGTCCATATACACTACATCCACTGGGTTCCCTTGGTCCAATCCGGAACTTACCTCTTCATAGAAACTGATCAAATTAGTCTGACATGAACGGTCCCTAGTAAACCCGTGCTGATACTGGGTCATGAGGTTATTCCTCTTCAGATGCTCCAGTATAGCGTCCCTTAGAATGCCCTCCAGGATTTTACCCACAGTAGAGGTTAAGCTTACTGGCCTATAATTTCCGAGTTCAGTTTTTGTTCCCTTTTTGAATATTGGCACCACATTTGCTATACGCCAGTCCTGCGGCACAGACCCTGTTATTATGGAGTCTTTAAAGATTAAAAATAATGGTCTATCAATGACTGTACTTAATTCCTGCAGTACTCGAGGGTGTATCCCATCCGGGCCCGGAGATTTGTCAATTTTAGTGATTTTTAGACGCCGCCGCACTTCCTGCTGGGTTAAGCAGGTGACATTTAATTGGGAATTTTTATCACTAGACATTTTGTCTGCCATGGGATTTTCTTGTGTAAATACTGATGAAAAAAAGTCATTTAGCATATTGGCTTTTTCCTCATCCTCATCCACCATCTCACCCAGACTATTTTTAAGGGGGCCAACACTATCATTTTTTAGTTTCTTACTATTTATGTAGTTAAAGAATATTTTAGGATTATTTTTACTCTCTCTGGCAATGAGTCTCTCTGTCTCAATCTTTGCTGCCTTGATTTGCTTTTTACAGAATTTATTTAATTTTCTGTATTTATTTAATGCCTCCTCACTACCTACTTCCTTTAATTCTCTAAATGCTTTCTTTTTGTCACTTATTGCGCCCCTTACAGCTCTATTTAGCCATATTGGTTTCCTCCTATTTCTAGTATGTTTATTCCCATACGGTATATACTGTGCACGGGTCCTATCCAGGATGCTAATAAACGTCTCCCATTTTCTTTGTTTATTTTTGTGTCTCAGGATATCGTCCCAGTTAATTGCACCAAGATCCTCTCTCATCCGTTGGAAATTTGCCCTCCTGAAGTTTAGTGTCCTTGTAACCCCTCTACTACACATCTTTTTAAAGGATACATGAAAACTTATTATTTTGTGATCGCTATTTCCCAAGTGACCCCCAACCCTTATATTTGATATGCGGTCTGGCCTGTTGGTTAATATTAGGTCTAGCAGTGCCCCCCTTCTTGTTGGGTCCTGAACCAGTTGTGAAAGGTAATTGTCTCTCATAATTGTCAAAAACCGATTACCTTTGCTGGAACTGCAGGTTTCTGTTCCCCAATCTATTTCAGGGTAGTTGAAGTCCCCCATAATAATGACTTCTCCTTGAGTCGCAGCTTCATCTATTTGCTTTACGAGGATATTCTCCATTGCTTCCATTACTTTTGGAGATTTATAACAAACCCCTATCAGTAATTTATTATTTTTTCCCCCTCCCCTTATCTCCACCCACAGGGATTCTACATTTTCATTAAATTCACCTATATTATCGCGCAGGATGGGTTTTAAGGATGATTTTACATATAGACACACCCCTCCCCCTCGCTTATCTGTACGGTCATTTCTGAACAGGCTATAGCCCTGCAAATTAACAGCCCAGTCATGGCTCTCATCCAGCCACGTTTCAGATATCCCCACCATGTCATAATTATGCTCCAACAACATTAGTTCTAATTCGTCCATTTTGTTGGCGAGGCGTTTACAGTCACTGTAAACAATGTTTCTGTGTATTTTCACTCTCACCCCTATAATCCTTCACTTTATGCTACCTCCTCTAATCCCCACACTAAGCAAGGAACTATTTATCTCTGCTTCAATCATCCCCATCCATCTCACCTCCTCCTCAGAACTGTTCCTTAACCTACAATCCTCTGCCTCCAAACACAGACAGCCCCCTCATGCCCTCTCCTGCTCCCACCTGCTAACACTTTCTCTGCTCCTTCTCACTGCTGGTGATATCTCTCCAAATCCTGGTCCTCCTCACCACATTCCCACAGTCATTTCTACCTCCCATCCACGCTCTATCACAAACTTCCGTAACCTCTCTAACCTTATACCCATTCACCCAGCCCCCGCTTCCCCAGTCCCACTAACAGGAGCTCTGTGGAACGCTCACTCTGTCTGCAACAAGCTTTCTTACATCCATGATCTTTTTGTTACTACCAAACTTTCATTCCTCGCCATCACCGAAACCTGACTTACCCCTTCTGACACAACCTCCCCTGCTGCACTCTCTTACGGTGGCTTCCACCTTTCTCACACACCCCGCACCAGCAGCAAACATGGTGGAGGAGTTAGTTTTCTCCTGTCAGATAACTGCTCCTTCACCCCAATCCCACTGCCACCCTCTGTTACCCTCCCTTCCTTTGAGGTGCACTCTATGCACATCTACTCCCCCTCCAACCTCCAACTGGCTGTCATTTACCGCCCCCCAGGGCCAGCCACCACCTTCTTTGACCACTTCACCACCTGGCTACTTCATTTCCTTTCCGCAGACATCCCCACAATCATCATGGGCGACTTCAACATATCCATTGACACTTCCCTCTCAGCTGCCACTAAACGTCTATCTCTCACTTCCTCCTTCGGCCTCACTCAATGGTCTTCTGCAGCCACTCACAAAGATGGTCACACACTGGACCTCATCTTCACCCGCCTCTGCTCCCTGTCTAACCTCTCTAACTCACCTCTTCCTCTGTCTGACCACAACCTTCTCACATTCTCTTCCCTCTCCACTCCATGTCTACAATCCCCACGCCACAAACTTTCACACCCTCGCAGAAATCTTAAACATCTTGACCTACATTCATTCTCTGAATCCCTCCTCCCTCTCACAGACATAACTTCCTTACACAATGCGGATGACGCTGCCGCTCTATATCACACCACAATAGCTGTAGCTTTGGAATCTGCTGCCCCACTTACACATACCAAAGCTCGCAAAATCAACAGACAGCCCTGGCACACCAGCCTGACCAAAGAACTGAGGCGAGCTTCCAGGGCTGCTGAACGCAGATGGAAAAGATCCCATTCCAACGAGCACTTCATCGCATTCAAACAGTCCCTCACTAATTTCAAGACCACACTCGCCACAGATAAACAAACCTACTTCTCATCTCTCATATCCTCCCTGTCTCACAACCCTAAACAGTTATTCAACATCTTCAATTCTCTCCTCCATCCCCCAGCACCTCCTCCCTCCCCACTTATCTCACCACCTGTGCACTTGACCCGCTCCCATCCCACTTCATCCCAAACCTCACCACAGTCTTCATCCCAACCCTAACCCATCTCTTCAACCTATCACTAACAACTGGTGTTTTCCCCTCAAGCTTTAAACATGCCTCCATCACACCTATCCTCAAAAAGCCCTCTCTTGACCCATCCTCTGTATCTAGCTATCCCCTATATCACTTCTTCCTTATGCCTCCAAACTACTGGAACAACACGTCTACCTTGAACTGTCCTCCCATCTCTCTTCTTGCTCCCTCTTTGACCGCTTACAATCTGGCTTCCGGTCATACCATTCCACTGAAACTGCCCTAACTAAGGTCACCAATGACCTCTTAACCGACAAGAGCAAGCGACACTACTCTGTCCTCCTCCTCCTCGACCTGTTGGCTGCCTTTGACACAGTGGACCATTCCCTATTATTACAGACCCTCTCATCCCTTGGCATCACAGACTTGGCCCTATCCTGGATCTCATCATACCTAACAGACCGGACATTCAGCGTCTCTCCCACTGACACACCACCTCCACACCTCGCTCCCTATCTGTCGGAGTCCCACAAGGTTCAGTCCTTGGGCCCCTGCTCTTCTCCATTTACACATTTGGCCTGGGACAGCTGATAGAATCTCATGGCTTTCAGTATCACCTCTATGCTGATGACACACAGATGACACACACTACATCTCTGGATCAGATATCACCTCCTACTCACCAGAATCCCTCAATGTCTGTCCACTATTTTATCCTTCTTCTCCGCTAGACTTCTGAAACTTAACATGGACAAAATAGAATTCATCATCTTTCCCCCATCTCACGCGACCTGTTATGACCTGGTGGTTAGGAGCACCCGGAATGACCTGATAATTAAACCTCATACAGGACGAGCTCTGGAATGTGGGAGCTCTGCTGACCGAAAGCCATAATCCTATCACACACACTAGAAATAGCCGTGGAGCGCTCCTGACCAGACCTAGGCGCCTCGTCACAGCCTAAGAACTATCTAGCCCTAGAGATAGAAAATAAAGCCTACCTTGCCTCAGAGAAATTCCCCAAAGGTAAAGGAAGCCCCCCACATATATTGACTGTGAGTAAAGATGAAAGTCACAAACGCAGAAATGAAACAGGTTTCAGCAAAGGGAGGCCAGACTTACTAAATAGACAGAGGATAGGGAAGGTAACTTTGCGATCAGCACAAAAACCTACCAAAGACCACACAGAGTGTGCAAAAAAGACCTCCGCACCGACTCACGGTGCGAAGGGGCCACTCTGCATCCCAGAGCTTCCAGCTAGCAAGACAAAATCATGAAAACCAGCTGGACAAGAAAACAGAGAACAAAATAAGACAATAAGGAACTTAGCTTCTGCAGGAGAAGGCAGATCACCAGAGAGATCCAGGAGCGAACTGAACGAATGCAAAAACATTGACAGCTGGCATGGAGTAACGATCAGAGAGGAATTAAATAGAGCAGCCAACCAAAGGATAAACCACGTCACCTGTGTAAGGAACCTCAGAAGCAGCAGCTTCACTCATAGCCACCAGAGGGAGCCCATAGACAGAACTCGCCGAAGTACCATTCACGACCACAGGAGGGAGTTCGACAACAGAATTCACAACAGCGACCCCCCCCCAATGAACCTATCCATTACAGTACATGGCTGCCCACTCTCCCCAGTCCTACAAGCTCGCTGCCTCGGGGTAATCCTTGACGCTGATCTCTCCTTCACACCACATATCCAAGCCCTTTCCACTTCCTGCCGACTTCAACTCAAAAATATTTCACGAATCCGTACATTCCTCAACCAAGAATCTGCAAAAACCCTAGTCCATGCCCTCATCATCTCTCACCTTGACTACTGCAACCTCCTGCTCTGTGGCCTCGCCTCTAACACTCTCGCACCCCTCCAATCTATTCTAAACTCTGCTGCCCGACTAATGCACCTGTCCCCCCGCTATTCCCCGGCCTCTCCCCTCTGTCAATCCCTTCACTGGCTCCCCATTGCCCAGAGACTCCAGTACAAAACCCTAACCATGATGTACAAAGCCATCCACAACCTGTCTCCTCCATACATCTGTGACCTCGTCTCCCGGTACTTACCTACACGCAACCTCCGATCCTCACAAGATCTCCTTCTCTACTCCCCTCTTATCTCCTCTTCCCACAATCGTATACAAGATTTCTCTCGCGTATCACCACTACTCTGGAACCCTCTACCACAACACATCAGACTCTCGCCTACCATCGAAACCTTCAAAAAGAACCTGAAGAACCACCTCTTCCGACAAGCCTACAGCCTGCAGTAACCACTGATCGACCAAACCGCTGCACGACAGCTCTACCGTCACCTACTGTATCCTCACCCATCCCTTGTAGATTGTGAGTCCTCGCGGGCAGGGTCCTCTCTCCTCCTGTATTCTCACCCATCCCTCGTAGATTATGAGCCCTCGCGGGCAGGGTCCTCTCTCCTCCTGTACCAGTTATGACTTGTATTGTTTAAGATTATTGTACTTGTTTTTATTATGTATACCCCTCCTCACATGTAAAGTGCCATGGAATAAATGGCGCTATAACAATAAATAATAATAATAATATTAAATAATAATAATAATATCAACTGGACCCAATAGATTGTCTAAAAGTAAAAATTCTGCTTTAATTTTGTTTTCTTCATATTCTCTCAGATCTCCAATATGGAACAATGTGGATCCAAGTTTAAAAGCAAAACTCAACACTGATAAGGACGAAGGAGAGTTTTGGTGAGTTATCAGCATATATTCATATATTTCCCATCCCCCCCAAAAGTGTGTCTGCCTTTGCCAAATACATCCTAAGGGTACTTTCACACTAGCGTTTTTTGCAATACGTTGCAATGCGTTGTTTTGGCGAAAAAACGCATCCTGCAAAGTTGTCTGCAGGATGCGTTTTTTCCCCATTGACTAACATTAGCGACGCATTGCGACGCATTGCCACACGTCGCAACCGTCGTGCGACGGTTGCGTCGTGTTGTGGCGGACCGTCGGCAGCAAAAAACGTTGCTTGCAACGTTTTTTGCTCCGTCGAGAATGTCTTTTCCGACTGCGCATGCGCGTCTGGAACTCCGCCCCCTCCTCCCCGCACCTCACAATGGGGCAGCGGATGCACTGAAAATCAGCATCCGCTGCACCCATTGTGCGACGGGCCGAGTACGAAGCTAGTGTGAAAGTAGCCTAAGGCTGCAGTCACACTAGCAGAATTTGGTCAGTATTTTACATCAGTATTTGTAAGCCAAAACCAGGAGTGGGTGATAAATGCAGAAGTGGTGCATATGTTTCTTTTCCTCTATTTGTTCCACTCCTGTTTTGGCTACAAATACTGATGTAAATACTGACCAAATACTGCTAGTGTGACAGCAGCCTAAAACAATTGCCTACTTGAACCTTGCCTGAATGCTTTTCAGCTCTCTCCTAAATTAATTTTCTGTGTTGGACTATCCTGACTTGTTAGGTTTCCTTTATAATAAAGTGATCACAACGGGCCATTTTTTTTTTTTGCAGGATATCCATTTCTGACTTTCTGATAGAGTACTCAAGAGTTCAGATGTGTGACGTCACCATGAATGAGTTGTGCGGTGGGGCCAACTATGATTGGTACCTGACAGAATTCAATGGAGAATGGAAACTCGGAAGCACGTCTGGAGGGAATAGCTCTCTCGGTAAGAATGAGTATACTCCTTAATAGTGATGAGCGAGTGTACTCGTTGCTCGGGTTTTCCCGAGAACGCTCGGATGGTCTCCGAGTATTTATGACTGCTCGGAGAATAAGTTTTTATCGCCTCAGCAGCATGATTTACAGCTATTAGCCAGCTTGATTACATGTGGGGATTATGCAGTGCCCCAGAGTCCTGGTCGTTGCAGTAATGTCGCTCTGCCACTAAGGGGAGTGATGTTACGTCTGATTGCATTAAAAGAGTTCACCTGACCAGGTATCACAGTCACACATTACACTTCACACTCCGGCCACCAGGGGGAGCAAAGGGTTCTATGTATTAGGCCACTTCTCACACTCTGGTTAAACTGGGGGTTGGATGGGAAGTTAGAGGAGAAGCTGACTACTTTTTGCCCAGGTAACATCTAGTGAGAGGAGAGCATTGCTTGGAAAGATACAGGGGGGTCCCTGTCAGGGGTGGGATCCTGGCAGAGGCCTAACAAGAGACAGACCGTTACCGAGCCATGCCTGCACTACCTTGCGGCGGCATCCTAAGAAAGGACAAGAAGCGAAGTATATTGTGGAGAAGTGAGAAACGAGATCACAGCACTAAGGAGATAACCGGGAGGAGTTGTGCCCCTAAGATCGTGGCAACATCCTTCTGAGGCGCGTAGCCGGTGGCCGGAACACCGAGGGAGTACTGGCTCTACGCACTACTCCGAATCACGGCAGGGCAGTTAACTTTAGGTTGGCTGTCTCACCTAATCACCTAAGCAGACAATGGAGGCAATTGTGGGAGAGGGGCGTCTCTAGGGTCCCAGAATAACTCCAGGCCTACCCGTCATACGGGTGCATCCTATCCACACTGCGGGACGGAGAGAGAGAACATCAGAAACAGATACAAGAGTTGTGAGGACTATCCCGTGGTGCTCAGCAGGGAGGTACTACAACACACTGGCGCAAGTAGGAAGGTTACTGATTTCCACCTGCAAAGGGATCTCTGGATGTGCCTTTGGACCGGCCGGTCTCAGCCAGCCCTGTTAGCAGTGCCCTGGATTGTGGATCCCGAAGCCTTCAGTAAAGAGGTAAAGAGACTGCAATCCTGTGTCCTCGTTATTCATCGCGCCTTGCACCAACCACTATCACCTTTAACTGGACGCCCCTTAGCAGGACCACGGGCCGGGTCGAGCCACCGTGACATCCCCAGAACCGAGATAGAGAGACCCGGTACGGAGTACCCCGGGGCCCTGCGTCTGGGGGTGCTCCAATTACCTAGCAACCAGGCAACCCCCACATGTACTCAGCCTGGCTAATAGCTGTAAATCATTCAGCTGCCGTGATGAAAACGTAATCTCCGAACACTAACAAATACTCGGAGGTCACCCGAGCGTGCTCAGGAAAACCCGAGCAACGAGTACACTCGCTCATCACTACTCCTAAACCATGTCTGCCACCATCAAATATCACATATTACCAAGACATACAAACTATTTTGTATAGTACATAAACCAGGGAGCTTAAGGGTTATTCACCCATGAAAAAAGTATCGCTAATGTAAGTATTTTTATTGGAAACAGTGAGTGGTGGAAGTACAGAAGTGACGGCACATTCATAGCTCTATCTACTTGCTTTGGAGAGAATATAGGGAGCTGCACATGCATGGCCAACTCTCCATTCACACAGAGAGAGGTGACAAAGCCCTGCTCTCAAGACAAGGGTTAAATACTGGATATTTGTACAATATCCCATGGATATGACATAAATGTCCCCTTTAAAAACTATAGAAAAAAGAAAGCACAGCAGCACTATGTATGTTTACGCCATGTGAAAACACAGAAAAACATTAAAAACATATAATCTAGATTTTACTACTAAAAAAAATGTGTTTTTTTTAAACTTATGGAAATGAAGAAAAATGAAGGTTATTAGCGCATAAATTGGCCAATTCATGTATGCCCATCAACCATGGCAAGGTGACCTCCCCTGATGGGTCCCTTTAAAAACTAAAAATGAAGCCTTTTTAAAAAAAATAAAATATATATACTGTATATATATTATTAAACATACCGTATATACTCGAGTATAAGCCGACCCGAGTATAAGCCGACCCCCCTAATTTTGCCACAAAAAAACTGGGAAAACTTATTGACTCGAGTATAAGCCTAGGGTGGGAAATGCAGCAGCTAACGGTGAATTTCAAAAATAAAAATAGATGCTCCATACTGTTCATTATGGCCCCATAGCTGTGCCATATAGTGCTCTGCACCGTTCATTATTTCCCCATAGCTGTGCCATATAGTGCTCTGCACCGTTCGTTATTGCCCCATAGCTGTGCCATATAGTGCTCTGCGCCGTTCATTATTGCCCCATAGCTGTGCCATATAGTGCTCTGCACCGTTCGTTATTGCCCCATAGCTGTGCCATATAGCGCTCTGCACCGTTCATTATTGCCCCATAGCTGTGCCATATAGTGCTCTGCACCGTTCGTTATTGCCCCATAGCTGTGCCATATAGTGCTCTGCGCCGTTCGTTATTGCCCCATAGCTGTGCCATATAGTGCTCTGCACCGTTCATTATTGCCCCATAGCTGTGCCATATAGTGCTCTGCACCGTTCGTTATTGCCCCATAGCTGTGCCATATAGTGCTCTGCACCGTTCATTATTGCCCCATAGCTGTGCCATATAGTGCTCTGCACCGTTCATCATTGCCCCACAGCTGTGCCATATAGTGCTCTGCACCGTTCATTATTGCCCCATATGTTGTGAATTCTGTGGCTGAATTCACTCCTGTGGTCACAAGTGGTATTGCAGCCTCTGGGCTTCCTCCCTCAGGTGTTTTGGTGAGCTCGTTGGCTGCCTTGCCATTTAACTCCACCTGAGTCTGTCTTCCTTGCTCCTTGTCAATGTTCCAGTGTTGTATCTGAGCTACTGCATCTTTCCTGTGGCCTGCTGCTCTCCTAGATAAGTGTTACTTTGTTTTTGTTTCCGTTTTTTCTGTCCAGCTGTGCTATTCTCTTTTGCTGGAAGCTCTGAGACGCAAAGGGTGCACCGCCGTGCCGTTAGTTCGGCACGGTGGGTCTTTTTGCCTCCCTTTGCGTGGTTTTGCTTTAGGGTTTTTTGTAGACTGCATAGTTCTCTTTGCTATCCTCGCTCTGTCTAGAATATCGGGCCTCACTTTGCTGAATCTATTTCATTCCTACGTTTTGTCTTTTCATCTTGCTAACAGTCATTATATGTGGGGGGCTGCCTATTCCTTTGGGGTATTTCTCTGAGGCAAGTCAGGCTTGTATTTCTATCTTCAGGCTAGTCAGCTCCTCAGGCAGTGCCGAGTTGCATAGGTAGTGTTAGGCGCAATCCACTGCTGCTTTTAGTTGTGTGAAGATAGGTTCAGGTATTGCAGTCTGCAGAGATTCCACGTCTCAGAGCTTGTTCTATTGTTTTTGGGTTATTGCCATATCACTGTATGTGCGCTGATTACTGCACACTGTGTTGCCTGATAGCACAGCATAACAGTACAAGGAGCCTTACCAATGATTCTCAATAGAGGGAAAAAAGAAGTCCTGACATCATTTTTTTTTTTTTCCTCAGCTCTGTCTTCAGTTTTTTTTTTTTTTCCCCTAGACATTAGAGTGCTTCAGGACACAGCTGTGGACATGGATATTCAGGCTCTGTGCTCCTCAATGGATAATCTCGTTATAAATGTACAAAAGATTCAAGATACAATTGATCAGAAATCTATGCTAGAACCAAGAATTCCTATTCCTGATTTGTTTTTTGGTGACAGAACTAAGTTCCTGAGCTTCAAAAATAATTGTAAGCTATTTCTGGCCTTGAAACCTCATTCTTCTGGTAATCCTATTCAACAGGTTTTGATTATTATTTCTTTTTTGCGCGGCGACCCACAGGACTGGGCGTTTTCTCTTGCGCCAGGAGACCCTGCATTGAGTAATGTTGATGCGTTTTTCCAGGCGCTTGGATTGCTTTACGATGAGCCTAATTCAGTGGATCAGGCTGAGAAAAATTTGCTGGCTTTATGCCAGGGTCAGGATGATGTAGAAGTATATTGTCAGAAATTTAGGAAGTGGTCAGTACTCACTCTGTGGAATGAATCTGCACTGGCGGCTTGGTTCAGAAAGGGTCTCTCTGAAGCTCTTAAGGATGTCATGGTGGGATTTCCTATGCCTGCTGGTTTGAATGAGTCTATGTCCTTGGCCATTCAGATCGGTCGTCGTTTGCGCGAGCGTAAATCTGTGCACCATCTGGCGGTATTGTCTGAGAGTAAACCTGAGCCTATGCAGTGCGACAGGACTATGACTAAAGTTGAACGGCAAGAACACAGACGTCTGAACAGGCTGTGTTTCTACTGTGGTGATTCCACTCATGCTATTTCTACTTGTCCTAAGCGCACTAGGCGGTTCGATAGCTCTGCCGTCATTGGTACTGTACAGTCCAAATTCCTTCTGTCCATTACCTTGATATGCTCTTTGTCATCGTATTCTGTCATGGCGTTTGTGGATTCAGGCGCTGCCCTGAATCTGATGGATTTGGATTATGCTAAACGTTGTGGATTTTTCTTGGAGCCTTTGCGGTGTCCTATTCCGTTGAGAGGAATTGATGCTACACCTTTGGCCAAGAATAAGCCTCAGTACTGGGCCCAGCTGACCATGTGCATGGCTCCTGCACATCAGGAAGTTATTCGCTTTCTGGTACTGCATAATCTGCATGATGTGGTCGTGTTGGGGTTGCCATGGCTACAAACCCATAATCCAGTATTAGATTGGAACTCTATGTCGGTAACCAGCTGGGGTTGTCAGGGAGTACATGGTGATGTTCCATTTTTGTCTATTTCGTCATCCATTCCTTCTGACATCCCAGAGTTCTTGTCTGACTTTCAGGATGTATTTGAAGAGCCCAAGTCTGATGCCCTACCTCCGCATAGGAATTGTGATTGTGCTATCAATTTGATTCCTGGTAGTAAATTCCCTAAGGGTCGTTTATTTAATTTGTCCGTGCCTGAACACACCGCTATGCGCAGTTATGTGAAAGAATCCCTGGAGAAGGGACATATTCGCCCATCGTCATCACCATTGGGAGCAGGGTTCTTTTTTGTAGCCAAAAAGGATGGTTCGCTAAGACCGTGTATTGATTACCGCCTTCTTAATAAGATCACTGTTAAGTTTCAGTATCCCTTGCCATTGATATCTGACTTGTTTGCTCGGATTAAGGGGGCTAGTTGGTTTACTAAGATTGATCTTCGTGGTGCGTATAATCTGGTGAGAATCAGGCAGGGAGATGAATGGAAAACGGCATTTAATACGCCCGAGGGTCATTTTGAGTATCTGGTGATGCCGTTCGGACTTGCCAATGCTCCATCTGTTTTTCAGTCTTTTATGCATGACATTTTCCGTGAGTATCTGGATAAATTCCTGATTGTTTACTTGGATGACATTTTGATCTTCTCTGATGATTGGGAGTCTCATGTGAAGCAAGTCAGAATGGTTTTCCAGGTACTGCGTGCTAATTCCTTGTTCGTGAAGGGATCAAAGTGTCTCTTCGGTGTGCAGAAAGTTTCATTTTTGGGGTTCATCTTTTCCCCTTCTACTATCGAGATGGATCCGGTTAAGGTCCAGGCCATCCAGGATTGGACTCAGCCGACATCTCTGAAAAGTCTGCAGAAATTCCTGGGCTTTGCTAATTTTTATCGTCACTTCATCTGTAATTTTTCTAGCATTGCCAGACCATTGACCGATTTGACCAAGAAGGGTGCTGATTTGGTTAATTGGTCTTCTGCTGCTGTGGAAGCTTTTCAGGAGTTGAAGCGTTGTTTTTGCTATGCCCCTGTGTTGTGTCAACCAGATATTTCTCTTCCGTTCCAGGTCGAGGTTGATGCTTCTGAGATTGGAGCAGGGGCGGTTTTGTCACAGAGAGGTTCTGGTTGCTCAGTGTTGAAACCATGTGCTTTCTTTTCCAGGAAATTTTCTGCTGCTGAGCGTAATTATGATGTGGGCAACCGAGAGTTGCTGGCCATGAAGTGGGCATTCGAGGAGTGGCGTCATTGGCTTGAGGGAGCTAAGCATCGCGTGGTGGTATTGACTGATCATAAGAATCTTACTTATCTCGGTTTCTGCCAAGCGCTTGAATCCTAGACAGGCCCGTTGGTCGTTATTTTTTGCTCGTTTTGATTTTGTGATTTCGTACCTTCCGGGCTCTAAAAATGTGAAGGCGGATGCTCTGTCTAGGAGTTTTGTGCCCGACTCTCCGGGGTTATCTGAGCCGGCGAGTATCCTCAAGGAAGGAGTCATTGTGTCTGCCATCTCCCCTGATTTGCGGAGAGTGCTGCAAAAATTTCAGGCTAATAAACCTGATCGTTGTCCGGCCGAGAAACTGTTCGTCCCTGATAGGTGGACTAGTAAAGTTATCTCTGAACTTCATTGTTCGGTGCTGGCTGGTCATCCAGGAATCTTTGGTACCAGAGAGTTAGTGGCTAGATCCTTCTGGTGGCCATCTCTGTCACGGGATGTGCGTGCTTTTGTGCAGTCCTGTGGGATTTGTGCTAGGGCTAAGCCCTGCTGTTCACGTGCCAGTGGGTTGCTTTTGCCCTTGCCGGTCCCGAAGAGGCCTTGGACACATATTTCGATGGATTTCATTTCTGACCTTCCGTTTCTCAAAAGATGTCGGTCATTTGGGTGGTCTGTGATCGCTTTTCTAAAATGGTCCATCTGGTGCCCTTGGTTAAATTGCCTTCCTCCTCTGATTTGGTGCCTTTGTTCTTCCAGCATGTGGTTCGTTTGCATGGCATTCCTGAGAATATTGTTTCTGACAGAGGTTCCCAGTTTGTCTCGAGGTTCTGGCGAGCCTTTTGTGGTAGGATGGGCATTGACCTATCTTTTTCCTCGGCCTTCCATCCTCAGACTAATGGCCAGACCGAACGAACCAATCAGACCTTGGAAACATATCTGAGATGTTTTGTTTCTGCTGACCAGGATGATTGGGTGTCATTTTTGCCGTTGGCTGAGTTCGCCCTTAATAATCGGGCCAGCTCGGCTACCTTGGTCTCTCCATTTTTCTGCAATTCTGGGTTCCATCCTCGTTTCTCTTCAGGACAGGTTGAGTCTTCGGACTGTCCTGGTGTGGATTCTGTGGTGGACAGGTTGCAGCAGATCTGGACTCAGGTAGTGGACAATTTGACCTTGTCCCAGGAGAAGGCTCAGCTTTTCGCTAATCGTAGACGCCGTGTGGGTCCCCGACTTCGTGTTGGGGATCTGGTTTGGTTATCTTCTCGTCATATTCCTATGAAGGTTTCCTCTCCTAAATTTAAACCTCGTTTTATTGGTCCGTATAGGATTTCTGAGATTCTCAATCCGGTGTCTTTTCGTCTGACCCTCCCAGACTCCTTTTCCATACATAATGTATTCCATAGGTCGTTGTTGAGAAGATACGTGGCACCTATGGTTCCATCTGTGGAGCCTCCTGCCCCTGTTTTGGTGGAGGGGGAATTGGAATATATTGTGGAGAAAATTTTGGATTCTCGTGTCTCTAGACGGAAACTCCAGTATCTGGTCAAATGGAAGGGTTATGCTCAGGAGGATAATTCCTGGGTTTTTGCCTCTGATGTCCATGCTCCAGATCTTGTTCGTGCCTTTCATGTGGCTCATCCTGGTCGGCCTGGGGGCTCTGGTGAGGGTTCGGTGACCCCTCCTCAAGGGGGGGTACTGTTGTGAATTCTGTGGCTGAATTCACTCCTGTGGTCACAAGTGGTATTGCAGCCTCTGGGCTTCCTCCCTCAGGTGTTTTGGTGAGCTCGTTGGCTGCCTTGCTATTTAACTCCACCTGAGTCTGTCTTCCTTGCTCCTTGTCAATGTTCCAGTGTTGTATCTGAGCTACTGCATCTTTCCTGTGACCTGCTGCTCTCCTAGATAAGTGTTACTTTGTTTTTGTTTCCGTTTTTTCTGTCCAGCTGTGCTATTCTCGCTCTGTCTAGAATATCGGGCCTCACTTTGCTGAATCTATTTCATTCCTACGTTTTGTCTTTTCATCTTGCTAACAGTCATTATATGTGGGGGGCTGCCTATTCCTTTGGGGTATTTCTCTGAGGCAAGTCAGGCTTGTATTTCTATCTTCAGGCTAGTCAGCTCCTCAGGCAGTGCCCAGTTGCATAGGTAGTGTTAGGCGCAATCCACTGCTGCTTTTAGTTGTGTGAGGATAGGTTCAGGTATTGCAGTCTGCAGAGATTCCACGTCTCAGAGCTTGTTCTATTGTTTTTGGGTTATTGCCATATCACTGTATGTGCGCTGATTACTGCACACTGTGTTGCCTGATAGCACAGCATAACACCCATAGCTGTGCCATATAGTGCTCTGCGCCGTTCATTATTGCCCCATAGATGTGCCATATAGTGCTCTGCGCCGTTCATTATTGCCCCATAGCTGTGCCATATAGTGCTCTGCGCCGTTCATTATTGCCCCATAGCTGTGCCATATAGTGCTCTGCACCGTTCATTATTGCCCCATAGCTGTGCCATATAGTGCTCTGCACCGTTCATTATTGCCCCATAGCTGCCATATAGTGCTCTGCGCCGTTCATTATTGCCCCATAGCTGCCATATAGTGCTCTGCGCCGTTCATTATTGCCCCATAGCTGCCATATAGTACCCTGCGCCGTTCATTATTGCCCCCTAGCTGCCATATAGTGCTCTGCACCGTTCATTATTGCCCCATAGCTGTGCCATATAGTGCTCTGCACCGTTCATTATTGCCCCATAGCTGCCATATAAAGCTGTGCCATTGCTGCTGCAATAAAAAAAAAAATGCCATACTCACCTCGCTGATTGCAGCTCCCAGCGTCCCGTCCCGGCGTCTCTCCGCACTGACTGATCAGGCAGAGGGCGGCGCGCACACTATATGCGTCATCGCGCCCTCTGACCTGAACAGTCAGAGCAAGAGGACGCGAAGATGGAGCGGCGCCGGGAAGATGGAGCGACGCCCGGCGTGTGGAACGCGGACAGGTGAATATTACATACTTACCTGCTCCCGGCGTCCTGCTCCCTCTGCCTGTCACACAGTCTTCGGTGCCGCAGCCTCTTCCTCTATCAGCGGTCACCGGCACTGCTGATTAGAGAAATGAATATGCGGCTCCACCCCTATGGGAGTGGAGTCCATATTCATTTTTCTAATGAGCGGTCCCACGTGACCGCTGAACAGGGGAAGAGCTGCAGCACCGAAGACCGTGTGACGGCATATCTGACCATTTTATCAGTAGAGCAATAGGCAGATGGAGGGGAGACACTCATGTATTGTCAGATAACACACTGGATTTTTTTGTAGTTTGCATATAGTTAATGACTATATATGAAAAAATCACAAAGCGCAAGCAAAGGCAACACTACGAATGAATGTCCATGTATCATGCACCCACACAAAAATAACATTATAAAACAGAAAGGGCGAAAATACAATTTTAATTAATAATACAAAAAAATGTGGCACTAAAAATAATTAAAAACAGTCGTTAATGGAAGGCTGCACACAAACTGAATAGAACATTAGTATTTAATACAACCATTAAATGATGGTATGAACTTATAAAATTACTTTTATACTAGCAGGTAGTATCTAATACTGTAGAAGAGCTGTATGCCTAATGCAGCAAAATACTTTCAGTAAGAGATTTGCAAGTTGACTTACTTTTTATTTTTTGTGCATCATAATAAAATGGGGTTACTAAAAGTGGTTAAGCCATTCAATAGTAAATTATGCTAATATAAAACATTGCATCCCTGTACTATTAATAAATAATACTGATATGTGATACATTCAGTTATTTTTTTTTTTACAGACACATTTTGCATCAACCCGCAATACAAATTTACACTGCGCGCTCCAGGTGGTGACACCAGTAAGATGTGTCCTGTCGTCTTGTCTCTGTTGCAAAAGGATCGAAGGAAGATAAAATTTAGGGCTGCAGCTTACATTAGTCTTGGATTCTATATATACAAGGTTATTATTACTTTAATAACATAATTAATATTCATACTTGCCAACTTTCAGGGATTTCCTCCAGGAGGCCATTCTACATTCCCTCCATGTCTTTTCCACCCAAATTTCCCTCCTGAATTTGCATGTAGTAAAAGGAGAAAATCCATCATCACTAGTTGCAAGAGTGAAAAAAGTGATGATATTTTATTATTAAGGGCAACAAGTTTGAGGCAATTCCCCAAGGCTTGAAAAAGAGCATCTGTTTGAAGCATGTTGCCTTTGAGCTTGTTGCACACATGTAATAAAAAATTATGACTTTTTTCACTCTTGAAACTGGTGATGCTGGACTTTGTTCCATTACAAATGGTCACATGTTGTTAGGGTTAGCGGATCGCACTAAATAAAATATAAAAATAAACCCGGGGTTCACCGTGCAGAGATGTAAAACTGCTGCTATAGAGTAATGGCGGAACACACGGCAAGCATATACCTGACACGACTGCATTACTGCCACGCAGTGTGAACAGAACGCACAGCCTACAGCTCTGTTAACTTCACAGAGCGAAGAAACTAAGGGTTGAACTTGCTCCGTTATCGACCCGTGCCAATCGCACACGTGGTCGAAACAGATGCAGAGTCGAAGAGAAATACTACGCTGACTCTAGTTAACTAAACAAAACCCTGTAGAACTCACAGGGGAGCAAAAAGGCTCTGTGGTTGAACTTGCTCTGTAAATCAGCTGTGCTAACCGCACATGGAGCGCCCCCAGACGCAGGGCCGCGGGGTACTCGGTACCGGGCCTCTCAGTCTCTGTCTTGGGGTTGTCACGGTGGCTAGACCCGATCCGTGAACCTGCTAAGGGGTGTCCAATGAAAGGTGGTGGTGGTGTAAGGCGCGAGGAATAACGAGGACACAGGGTTGCAGTCTCTTTACCTCTTTACTGAAGGCTTTGGGATCCGCAATCCAGAGCACTGCTAACAGGGCTGGCTGAGACCGGCCGGTCCGAAGGCACATCCAGAGTTCCCTTTGCAGGTGGAAATCAGTGTCTACCTACTAGCGCCTGTGTGTTGTAGTCCTTCCCTGCTGAGCACCACGGGATAGTCCTCACAACTGTCGTGTCTGTGTTCGATGTTCTTTCTCTCTCTTCGTCCCCCAGATGGTATGGCTAGGACGCACCCGTATGACGGGTAGGCCTGGAGTTATTCTGCGACCCTAGAGACGCCCCTCTCCCACATTTGCCTCCTGTGTCTGCTTAGGTGATTTAGGTGAGACAGCCAACCTATAATTAACTGTCCTGCCGTGTTTGAAGTAATGCGTAGAGTCTCTTACTTTCTCTTTGCTCCGGCCACCGGCTACGCGCCTCAGTAGGATGTTACCGATCTCGGGGCACGACTCCTACTGGATCTATCTCCTTTGTGCTGTGATCACGCTTCTCACTTCTCCACAATCAACTTCGCTTCGTGTCCTTTCTTAAGATACCGCCGCGAGGTCCGCAGGCGCGGCTCCGTAACAGTCTATCCTCTTTCTAGGTCGCTGTCAGGATCCCACCCCTGACAGGTCCTCTCCCGCACTCTCCCGGGCTCTTTCTAACTAACTTCCTGTCCAACCCCCAGTTTTACCAGAGCGTGAGGAGTGGCCTACTAGATAAAACCACTCCCCCTGGTAGCCGGAGTGTGAAGTGTAATGTGTGTCTGTGATACCTGGTCAGGTGAACTCTTTTGGTGCAATCAGACATAACATCACGCCCCTTAGGCTACGTTCAGACTAGCGTTGTGCTAGTGAGCGTCGGGTTTGCGTCGGGCGACGCAGCGGCGACGCAGCGGCGACGCACGCGTCATGCGCCCCTATGTTTAACATGGGGGACGCATGCGTTTTTGCTTGTTGCGTTTTGCGACACATGCGTCTTTTTTGCCGCAAGCATCGGACCAAGAAAACACAACAAGTTGCATTTTTCTTGCGTCCGATTTTCGGCAAAAAACGACGCACGTGTCGCAAAACGCAGCGTTTTTGCGTGCGTTTTGCCGCGTTTTTCGGTGCATTGTGCGTTGCGTCGCCGACGCAGCGGCGCACAACGCTAGTCTGAACGTAGCCTTAGTGGCAGAGCGACATTACTGCAACGACCAGGACTCTGGGGCGCTGCACTCACACGACAGGATACAGATGCTGGAAGCCAAGCGGCAAGCAAAATCCCTAACTGGCTCAAAGCTGAGCAAGATCACATCACACACACGCGCAGTCAGAGTGGTAGCGTATCCACTCACATAAACCAACACAAATGATACTAGCTCACCAGCATGCACCTCTGAGAGCCTTTTATACGTAAAGCTCAAGTCCAGTCGGACAGGACCTTTCCCGTGGACCAATCCGGAGCTGCCACATCACCAGAGCAGCTGACGACCAATGGTGCCACCTCACAGACATGCTCAGTAACTTGATTTCTGGACTTAGGCTCCAGAACATCAGAATTCAGCTGCCTATTTCTGATTGCCATAGAGTTGGCAGAAGAGCCAGCAGCAACCAAGCGTGTACTAAGAGCCTCAGCAAGATGCTGGGACCAAAATATGTGCTGAGCAGCAATCTGAGCGGCCGGAGCCAAATAGGGGACCACAGAGGCAGATAAAGCTTGGAATCTATCCCGTGCCATGGAAGGATCCTGACGCCTAACACATATAATTCTTTATTTTACCTCTAGTGGACACTGTTGTAATAAAATGCAGCCAGTAAGAGGAATCAATGAGATCATTAACGATAAGGCTATATTCTCACAGAGTTTTTTTAGGCATTTTTAAAGTGAACATGTCAGCAGGATTTTGCTAAGTAACCTACAGACACTGTCAGGTTGGCAGTGTTATACTGGTTAAAATGATACGTTGGGTGAAGAAATCCGTCATGTGGTTCTTGTGTAATCAGAGTTAGAAGTTTTCAGTTAATGATATGCCCGTGCTGCGGGATGGAACTGTAGGCAGAGTCCTATCTTCCTGCTATGTCCTGCTCTATGCCAGAGAAACCAAGGACAGACCTGTCCACAGGCTGCCCTGAAGTTCAAACCGTCAGTCTGTATGATGAGGAACATGTTTGTGCTTCAGTGTGGTCTGTGGGAAGGTGTCTCCTTGGTTTCTCTGGCTTAAGGTACCTTCACACTAAGCGACGCTGCAGCGATACCGACAACGATGTCGATCGCTGCAGCGTCGCTGTTTGGTCGCTGGAGAGCTGTCACACAGACCGCTCTCCAGCGACCAACGATGCCGATAACCAGGGTAAACATCGGGTTACTAAGCGCAGGGCCGCGCTTAGTAACCCGATGTTTACCCTGGTTACCATCGTAAAAGTAAAAAAAACAAACACTACATACTTACCTTCCGCTGTGTGTCTCCGGCGCTCTGCTTTCCTGCACTCACTGTGAGCACAGCGGCCGGAAAGCAGAGCGGTGACGTCACCGCTCTGCTTTCCAGCTGCCCGGCGCTGACACAGGATGCAGGAGGATTGCAGAGAAGCAGAGCGCCGGGGACAGACAGCTGAAGGTAAGTATGTAGTGTTTGTTTTTTTACTTTTACGCTGGTAAAATTCAGCGATGTCTGCAGGGAGTCCAGCGACGAAATAAAGTTCTGGACTTTCTGCAGCGACCAACGATGGCACAGCAGGGTCCTGATCGCTGCTGCGTGTCAAACACAACGATATCGCTAGCCAGGACGCTGCAACGTCACGGATCGCTAGCGATATCGTTGTGAAGTTGTTTAGTGTGAAGGTACCTTTAGAGCATAAAGATAAGACTGCTGACAGGTTCACTTTAAAGTAAAGTTCTTTATTCTGTCCTCATACACGTTAGCACGGTGTGTAATGAGACTTCTAGCCATATCCCCCGTCTTCTTTAAGAAAGAGAGGCCGTAAAGTTGTAACCTTCTTTTATTGATTGTAGATGTGACAGGAAAGGGTGAAACTATAAGATGCAATAACAGGAGCATTTCATAATATATAACTGTACAGATACAGATAGTCTGCAATACACAGTAACCTGAGGTAATATACAAGCTGATGATTCCCTATTTAATACAGCAAGCGTACTTATAAACACAGGGCTGTAACACATAGATAGTGGCTCACCACCTATGCTTAGAGCAGGCTGTTCACAAGGTGCATGACTGAAAAACGAGTGATGTGGTTCCTCCTCAGGAGTATGCAGGAACAATGGCCGCTCTTCCTTTCACAGTGTCATAACAAGACCACAATGCAACAGGAACAATCCCACAATGCTCTAGGAACTTCCCATAATACATTGCAAACTGAACTAGAATGCCTACATTAAACCGCCAGCAGATGGTGTTGTTACCATACAATATAACAATATAGGAAGGATTCATACACACAGAAAAAATATACTTGTAGTAACTGCAAAACACAAAATGACAACATCAAACTGGATTTCCCTAAGAAATGAACAGGAAGAGTTCTCCAAAATCCTCTTCAAAAATTTGTCTGGGAAAGATCTGCTCCAAAACTCCTCAAATGGCGCTGTGTGAACATTGCCGAGAGTTATTGCCGCTGCCACTCTCGATCCAAAGCAGTGAGGACAATCTTGCTCATCTCTCATGCAGTAGACAAATGTTTTGTTTCTGTATATTCACTGTTTGCCTCCATATAACAGCTTAGCAGTTCAGATGTATTGCCTCTGGGGAAGACGTTTTTTAAGAACAATAAGTGTGTGTCGTCTGAAGCAACATATGATAATACTTACCGCGAGGCAGCAAAACGACTTGACCTTCTTCCGGGAGATTATGTCATTGTGCCGGCGAACGAAACTCCAGCAGATGAAGCTGCTTTTTACCTCCGTATCTTCACTAAGGAACCGACCGGAGCACAGTGAGTACTGCATGCGGAAAAGACTGCTATTACCTTAAAGTGTGATGCGGGAAACTCACGCGAGTCTCAGGCATTAATACCCGACACTGCCGGCAGCACTCGGGACTGAGCTTGCACACTCTGGCAGTGCCGGTAATTGATGCATGAGACTCGCGTGAGTTTCTCGCATCACAACACTCGCAAGTGTCCACTATTTCATCTGTTGTGAATTCTGCTCTTGGGCTCCCTCCGGTGGTTGTTAATGGTAATGCAGTTATTCCTGAGCAGCAGTCCTGGACAGGTGTTTCTGCTAATTGCAATTCGGACTGGGGTATTTAGCTGTGCAGGACTCATTGTCCTTGCCAGTAGTCAATGTTCCTTTGGAAGTGTTGGTCCTCTGCCTGGCCCCTCCTGCTTGCTGCCAATTCAGCTAAGATAAGTGTTTTCTTCATTTTTTTAGACACACTGCTGTGTGTTTATTTTCTGTGCTTATCTTGTTTCTATTTTGTCCCTCTTAGACTGTGCCTGATGTTTTTCTCAGTCTAGTTGGACTCGCTGGAGTCGCAGATATACTCTCCACATCTTTAGTTAGGTGGTGGAGTTTTTGTATTTTTCTGCTGTGGATATTTTGTAGTGTTTTATGCTGACCGCATAGTATCCTGTACTATCCTTTCCTATCTAGGTAGAAGTGGCCTCCTTTGCTTATCCCTGTTTTCTGTCTGTGTGTGTCTTTTCCTCTCCTACTCACAGTCATTATTTGTGGGGGGCTACCTCTCCTTTGGGGGTCTACTCTGAGGCAAGAGAGTTTTCCTATTTCCATCTTTAGGGATATTTAGTCCTTAGGCTGCGTCGAGGTGTCTAGGTCTGGTTAGGCACACCCCACGGTTACTTCTAGTTGCGGTGATAGGATCAGGGGTTGCGGTCAGTAAAGTTACCACTGCTCCAGCGAAGGTCATTTCATGCTGCTCCAAGGCCACCTGATCATAACATTCATCCTTCTTCTCCGCTAGATTTCTGAAACTTAACATGGACAAAACAGAATTCATCATCACGTGACCCCCCCCCCCAACGAACCTATCCATTACAGTACATGGCTACCCACTCTCCCCAGTCCCACAAGCTCGCTGCCTCGGGGTAATCCTTGACGCTGATCTCTCCTTCAAACCACATATCCAAGCCCTTTCCACTTCCTGCCCACTTCAACTCAAAAATATTTAATGAATCCGTACATTCCTCAACCAAGAATCTGCAAAAACCCTAGTCCATGCCCTCATCATCTCTCTCCTTGACTACTGCAACCTCCTGCTCTGTGGCCTCCCCTCTAACACTCTTGCACCCCTCCAATCTATTCTAAACTCTGCTGCCTGACTAATCCACCTGTCCTCCCGCTATTCCCCGGCCTCTCCCCTCTGTCAATCCCTTCACTGGCTCCCCATTGCCCAGAGACTCCAGTACAAAACCCTAACCATGACATACAAAGCCATCCACAACCTGTCTCCTCCATACATCTGTGACCTCGTCTCCCGGTACTTACCAACACGCAACCTCCGATCCTCACAAGATCTCCTTCACTACTCCCCTCTTATCTCCTCTTCCCACAATCGCATACAAGATTTCTTTCACTTATCACCCCTACTCTGGAACCCTCTACCACAACATATCAGACTCTCGCCTACCATCGAAACCTTCAAAAAAAACCTGAAGACCCACCTCTTCCGACAAGCCTACAACCTGCAGTAACCACTGATCGACCAAACCGCTGCACGACCAGCTCTACCCTCACCTACTGTATCCTCACCCATCCCTTGTAGATTGTGAGCCCTCGCGGGCAGGGTCCTCTCTCCTCCTGTACCAGTTATAACTTGTATTGTTTAAGATTATTGTACTTGTTTTTATTATGTATACCCCTCCTCACATGTAAAGCGCCATGGAATAAATGGCGCCATAACAAAAAATAATAATAATAATAAAGTGTGACCCCGGCCTTACCAGGAGTTAAGGTACATGGACACCTTTACATTTTATGGATAACTCTCCTGCTCTACTCTTTTTTAATTTAGGGAACCAGGGAACAGCACACTGACGGCTATATTTCAGGTAATATTGATATTTCTTGAATCAAACAACCTCTGTTGTCGCCACGCATCGAGGGACATTCTGAGACATTGTGTCTGCTCCAAATTAAATTGTAAAATCCAAGTACATGTACATAGAGAGAGCCACACTGAAATGCTTAGTATCAGAACAGAACCCCTTTATTCTATCATTTGGTCACTATTTATGTAGGTTAATAATAGTCATGCATCGTAACAATATAACTGGCTCAGCTTATCTATATAATTGATATTAGCATACATATAATTGGCTGAAGTGAACACTATTGACACCCAGCTTTTGGGTCTAGCAGTGGATCTCTCCTTGTTTTTTCTTCTCCGTTATCTCTAAGACTTTCCTAAACCCCCAACCCTTTACTTAGACTCCATCTTGCAAGGAAGGAGATCCACGTACAAAGAAACAAAAATGGAGTAAGGATAAATATAAATCCTGCTCTAACACCTCATATGGGATATTTGTAAGAAAATAGGAGATATTGTATGGTTCTATACAAATGGAGGAAGTCGGTGAAATCACCAGTGGGTTATCAATTAGTTCAGTCCTCAAGGAAGTTGATGGGTCGTCTAGACTGAATTCACTATGTGGACAGAGCTGCAGAATATCCTGCTGATATTACATGTGGGGAAATTCACATTATCTTTTTCTTCTAAATAATTTCCAGCCTGTCCTTACTCCAGAGACTGATTCTGAGTTTGACATTGTGAACGATGAGGTATCTATCTATCTATCTATCTATCTATCTATCTATCTATCTATCTATCTATCTATCTATCTACCTATCAATTATCTATCTATAGATCTATCTACTTATCAATTATCTATCTACTGTATCTCTATCTATCTATCTATCTATCTATCATCTATTATCTATCTATCTATCTATCAATCATGTATTATCTATCATCTCTCTATTATCTATCATCTATCTATCTATCTATCTATCTACTATCTTTCTATCTATCATCTATCAATTATCTATCATGTATTATCTATCTATTATCTATCATCTATTATCTATCTATTATCTATCATCTCTCTATTATCTATCATCTATCTATCTATCTATCTATCTACTATCTTTCTATCTATCATCTATCAATTATCTATCATGTATTATCTATCTATCTATCTACTATCTTTCAATCTATCATCTATCAATTATCTATCATGTATTATCTATCTATCTATCTATCTATTATCTATCTATCTATTATGTATCTATCTATCTATTATCTATCATCTATCTATCTATTATGTATCTATCTATATATCTATCTATCTATCAATTATCTATCTATCTATTATCTATCATCTATCTATCTATCAATTATCTATCTATTATCTATCTATCTATCTATCTATCTATCTATCAATTATCTATCTATCTATCTATTATCTATTATCTATCTATCTATGTATCTATTATCTATCTATCAATCAATCTATCAATTATCTATCTATCTATTATCTATCATCTATCAATTATCTATCTATCAATCTATCAATTATCTATCTATCTATTATCTATCATCTATCTATCTATCTATCTATCTATCTATCTATCTATCTATTATCTATCATCTATCTATCTATTATCTATCATCTATCTATCTATCTATCTATCTATCTATCTATCTATCTATCTATTATCTATCATCTATCTATCTATTATCTATCTATCTATCGCAGACCACTGTACAATACTACATTGCATTCTATATATTCTATAGTTACAGAAAGGTGAATTTGACGAGAATGACGTGAAGGACATGCTGAACAAGATGTTAGCAAAATGTAAGTTATGTGATGCCGGATGATTGTCTCTATTTCAAGGTGACTAAATATAACCCCAAACTGGCAAGTACAAGTGTACGTGACTATGACACTAGGAACCAACAGCCAAAGAAGAAGAACTATAGTGCCCTCCCCTACAGGACTTAATTGGCAGTGCCACTGGTAGCATGCATGCGACTTATGACACTTACACCAGTTACCGCCATCTTTAGTCACTAATATTGAGCAAATTGAAATATAAAGTCAATGCTAGGTGGTGACTAATGTTAGAAAGATTGAGGCACTGCATGATTTTTTTTTCTATTTGAGGTATTGTGGGCGCACATAATAGTGATTTAATAATGCTCACATGATCTGCTAAGCAGTGCCCAAATAATAATTCTATACAGTGACCGAATAACATACCGTATGGCTCCAAAATGACTGAAAAATGCTCATAGAATACCTGTGTATAAAGGCAGATTGGAGGTTGAGGTCCAAGGCTTCCTGTATAGACATAAATCACATGTGTCTGTGTGCAGATCCTGAGCTCAAGTCAGCTGGACTCACTATAAAAGCCGTCCAAGATCTGATCAAACTCATGGATGTATCCTTCTGAGGAAGAGTTTTGGTTTATTTGAACGCCCCTATGATTGAATATGATGGCTTGAAAAAGGTTTTAAGTCTTTGAAATGTGACAAAGTAAGAATAGGTTTTTTTTCTCAAAGGAAGATAAGAAGCTTAACTCCTTCCTAACACATGATGGGAGCGGGATTATTGATCGGGATTAATTTTGGCATCAAAGACTAATCCAACACAATATGTGGTAGATGACTGCTGTATTAAACAGCCAGCATATGCTTGTAACAAAGCGATCGGAGCTAAGATAAACTCTTATTTCTGCTATAAACTGTCACGACTCCCGGGTATTACTGCTCCTGGGAGAGCAGCGCGCCGCAGCATGGGAGCTGAAAGCAGAGCGGTGGGGGACTCACCGGGTAGCAAACAGGACCTGAACCATGTGACGGGGGTAGGAGGTGGTCGAGGACAGCGCCAGATGCCGGGGTGCAGAGGAGACGATATACACTGGAGAGTAGTTAAACGTGCCAAGATCAAAACCAGGAGATAACAAAGTAACCAAAGGGTGAGGTGGAGGGGTCAGAAAGGGAGTCAGAAAGGGAGTCAAAGGTCAGAAAGCCAACAGAACAAACAAGCAGAGTAAAGCAAGGAGGGCAAAAAAAGTAAACCGAGCACACGCTAAGTAGTCAGACACACAAACTAAACGAAAGTATAGCTGACAGGGAATCCTAGTCTGGAATGTGTATAAATACCCCTCCCAGATCCAAAGAGAGGCCAGCAATATTAACCATGAGAGAGCAGGACATGAACCTTTTAAATGCAGTTTCCAATCTCTGATAAGGCATTTAAAGTTTGCAACCTGGGGACGAACCTTACAATGCATCTATTGACCTCCAAGACAAGGCGATTTTGGGGTTATTGAGGGTTGATATGGCAGCCAGGGGGCCTGATGAAGATCACCATGCCTGCTATGTTGCTACTCCTATGAAGCTTCCATACGAGGTCATTCTTTATATTCTGCAAAATTGTTGTACTCAAATGTATGGAAAAAAACACACTTGTAAATAATGGTATGAAAATTTTCCTGCAGCACAGTTAGCTTCAATATGTGTACATATGGGGTAATTGGCTAATCATAGATATATAAGGTTCCTCTTAGTAGTGTGATGCCACCCCCAAAAGAAAGCAAATGCCAAAACGTACGTTGGGGTGTTTCTGGTTTTGGCACCACAGTCCTGCCCAGGTATTTTGCTCCATCTTGTTTTTACCCTGCTTAGATTTGTCTATGTCTGCTTATGTGATGGATTTGAGAATAACTATATACAAATTATGTGATTGGAAGAATTGACTTAGAGAAATTGGTAACTTCGATAGAACCATGTCTGCATCTACCTGTTAGCATTTTTTTTCCATGTGGTGCCGCATAGTGGTGTCCCACTTCTTTTACTTGTTTTTTAATCAGTGTTTTGTGATTTTTCTATTTTCAATAAGATTTTGATATCATTATTTACAAATGTGGTTCTTTTGGACATTTTCTATACGATCTATGTTGTTCTATGCATTGAACCGTTTGGTTTGTCCATGTCTAAGGTCTGTTTTGACTTATCCATTGGGGCATACTTGTACACTTGCAAAGGGACTGTGGACACAATTAAAAATTGTTGTACTGTAGTCTAAAAAATAAGTTTTCAAACAAGGGGAAAAAAATAAAATAAATGTTTAAAAAATATTTTTTAAAAATCAAATCACCCACTTCATTCAAAATAAAGATGTCTTTAAAAAAAAACAAAAAAACAATATATTTGATATTGCCAAATCTATAATAGTCCAGTCTATTAAAAAGTAAAAATATTTCACCCATATTTTAAATGCTGTATACTCAAGAATTGTTGGTTGTTTTTTTTTTTGCTGACTGCTCCTTAGTTAAAAAAAATAAAATAAAAGTAATCAAAACAATGTATGTACCCCAAAATAGATACCTGTCAAACAATCAACCTTGAAAGTACAAAAAAGGGAAGTCTTTAATTAGCACAAAGATTAATGACAATAAAAAAAACATAAACTGTGACTAATGATAATAAAAAAGACGACTTTATTAATTAATTTAAAAGGACATGAATAGAAGTTAGAAACTTGATGGAAAATATCAGAAGAAAAACCAGATGACGAGAATAAAAAAAAATCAGACTTGACAATTGACTACCTGTATAGAGGGGATAAAATACGTATGGATAAATATATAAATAACTTGGAATGAAAATATATCTTATAAGAATAGTAAATTGACTCAGTCAATCATTAGTCCCATCTTTTGGGGGATTTTTGCACCCCAAAATGGTATCAATAAAAACATTATATCGCCTCGTTAAGAACACATCCTCAAGCAGATCAGTTGGCAAAAAAAAAAAAAGTTACAGGTCTCAGAAAATGATGACTGAAAGCATTTTTTTTTTTAGAAATTTCTGAATTGTTCTCACGGGTAAAATAAAAAAACTACAAAAAGTAAATTTTGCTGTAATTATACCCACCTGAAAAATTATGTTGCCGAATCGTTTTTCCAGACCATGAATGCTGTAAAACTATTTCACACCTTCCTCCTAAAAAAGTAGAAAAAGGTTTTTTTGCACTTTTTCACCATACTTGAACATTTTAAAATTTTCTAGTGCAAAGTATGGTCAAATTAATGACGTGTGCTGCTGTATTTTGTTTGTACAATTAATGGAGTTATTCAAATCAAGCCTCAATATGGATACATAAATTTGAAAAAAAAAGAAGGTAACGTCGATTCTAGAGGTCGAGTGTTCAGCTATGTTCAAGTATTACATAACCTCAACCACAAAAATTGTCTATGCTTCGATTATAATAAATTGGGTAGAGTAGCACAGAGTAAAACATCCACACTTCGCTGAAGCTACGGCTGACCGCTAACAGGAACTGCCAGATCAGTTAAATACCTGAGCAATTATGGGAACTGGGAGCACCTGACGAGAGCTCAGCACCTCACAGTCTCAGATTGGACGTCCGAGCTGTCAATCAAAACACAGACAGACAGATCAGCACGCCCCTGCGCCAGACTGGACAACTGAGCTGTCAATCACTGCACAGACAGCTCAGCACTGAGCGGTAAAATTTTTACAGTATTATTCACATCTTGACATCCTTCCACTTCTGTATTTTGACCTCTGAGAGCTTCTTTCCATGAGATCACCACCCTTCTTGTGTTCTATTGTCAGAAAACTTCTCAATCTCCACAGTCACTGCCTGATAACTGCTTCAAAGCCCACTTGAGTGTTCATCAGTGACTAGGTTTGGTCGGACCCCTGTCCAGTCTCACAATAGATTTCCATTCACTCCTTGTACTCACTAATTAGAGACACTATAAATACCAGCTTTCATGGATGAGTGTTTAACCGATTTATCAAATGTACATATTCACCAAGATTTTATTGCAAAATAATCAAGCACTGACCCCAGGACTGCCCCAAAATTGGGGCTTATAATAACCACTTATGAGCGTTGCAGAATTATCCTTGCAAAATCGTGGTTCTGGCAAATACGAACCATTACTTATTGCCTCAAGAAATAGTCACTCAACGAATTAGCGCCACATGGCGTGGAAGGGCAACCTCAAGCTAAATTTTACTCACCAGTCCCAGTTTAGTTCTAGACTAATTTTAAGTAATGCCTTAAAATATTCTCTGTTTAACCGATGGAAAAAAAAACCTTAACTGAAGAGTATCCAGGTGGACAATAGTAAGACCTTGAGCGTAGATGAATTCAAGAAGACCTGGCTGAAGGTGGACAACTACTGGGTAATGATATTTTTTTCTTCTTTTTTGTTCATGTGGAGTCAAAAAACAGCATTTAAATAAATGTGGGTTTGTAAGAACACACGATTTTGATGCTACTTTGATGCAATATTTTATATCTTATTAGTGCATTTTTAATGTGTTCTTAATTATAATATGCTATGATGTAATATGCTGTGGATTTTTTTCGTGCTTTTTTAGGCAGCAAATATCTAGCCAAAAATTAATTTTAAAAAAGTGATTAAAAACAAAGGAACGATTAATGTGAGGAAAACACATCGAAGAATTGACATTTGTTTTTTTTTCTGCATTGGAAAAAAACCCATCAAACTATAGGTGTATTTTCTTATTCAAATGAATTTGAAGCTTGATGCAAACAAGTTGAAAAATAAAATTGAATGTGATAGCTCTGTCTTAAAAATCAATGTAAAAAAACTTATAAAAAAGCTAAGTTTTTTTCATATTTTGTTTACCCTGACTTTGCAAATGTGCAGAGCATGTGGTCTTTTTATCTGAACATATCAAAGATAGATAAAAAATAATGCAGAAATAAAGAAGCAATAAATGGATTAACACCTCTTTAAGTAAAAAAAAAAAAGTATGTTCTTAGAATAATATGTGAAAATTATGAAAGCTGCTTATTGGTCAGAACTGAGACTGAAAAATTTGTATCACAAGTAGGGTTGAGCGACTTTCACTTTTTAAGATCGAGTCGGGTTTCGCAAAACACGACTTTCTCAAAAGTCGAGTCGAGTGAAATCGGCCGATTACTGCGAAAAGTCGGGGATCCGACTGAAACACGAAACCCAATGCAAGTCAATGGGGATCACTCTCTCTCTCTCTCTCCCCTCCGACAGTGTAAAATCGCTACAACCAAAACGGTAAGATGGTGATTATACCCCCACCCCCTGTGACGCTGCAGAAAGCAAAACGAGACCTATGTCATCACGCTACCCACACTCCTTCATTGGCTGAAAAATGGCGGTTAAAGCATCATATGAAACGCGACTTTGGCGTGAAGATCGCCAACCGCATGGCCGATCCAACACTGGGATTGGCTCCGGTTTCACGAAACCCGACTTTGCAGAAAGTCGGCGACTTATGAAATTGACCGATCCGTTTCGCTCAACCCTAATCACAAGACTAAGTGAACGTCCCCTAAGATGATGAAGGCTATTCTCAGCTTACAGAAGACAATGGCTAATATTGAATATGATTCTGTTTCTTTTTCCTTTTAGCGCATTTTCCAGTCTGCGGATGATGACAAAAGTGCCACCCTTTCCGCCACAGAATTCCGAAATGCTTTGGAAAATTCAGGTACCCAACACTGTGCAATGAAATTAAAAAATCAGTGTATTATTTATGATTTATGAAGGTTTGTCCTGGGCAGGCCGTGAATAATGTGATCCCAGAAGACCCCTTTAAGATGCACTACATGTGTGGCATCTAAGACCCTTCATAATCTATGGCTACCAGCTCATGAGTTGGAAATACAACCTTCCTAAAGCCATGATGAAACTTTCTGAGGGTCTCAGCATGGTTTAATAAAGTGCAGTATATTCGCTCTATAAGAATGAGTCATACGATGTTTTATCATGGTTTTCGTGATCACGTCGGATATCGGACACTTCTACCATATTTACTACTGTGGTTAATCTTCCTGTTATATGTACTACATATTTGGATGTTCATCTTTGTTTCAGATGTTCATATTCTTTTCTTTTTTTCCTATTGTTCAGGCTTTAACTTTAATATCTCGATCCTGAATGCCATAGTGGATAAAGTCGGCCCTGACAGCCTGAAACTGGACTTTAATGTATTTATTTCCACCGTAGCAAATCTAGAGACCTTGTTCAGTGAGTGGCATAGTTGTTTTTCCATATAAACAGAGACGATTGGCGTTACATAGATGATGTCTTTCTCTTAAGGCTGAAGTTACAAATTGCTTTTACAGGACATTCCGTCTCCTTTAACAAACAGCGATTGACTGACATGTAGTACTACCTCTATAAACCATAGGCTATTTAACAGCTGTAGTATTATATTATAATGTGTCCCAGATGCAGTAGAAAACTATAATTCACACCTTACTTGCTGCAGAACATCATAATACAGGCCTCAGCTGCTGCAGAACATCATAATGCACATCTCAGCTACAGAGAAACATTATAGTATACAGTACATCTTGGTTCTGCAGAACCTCATAATATGTACTTTAGATACTGCTGACTTACTGTATCAAACAGATGTGGGTCCTTTAGAAAAGTCAATCAGCCAAACAGTGGACAATATTTTTCCCGAGGCCGATTTTACAGCTTATGGGGTGTCGTAGAAAACATATCTTTGGCAATCACATAGTACTAAAAAAAATAGGGAACATTTTAATAACTCATCTATTGCATTCATATTGGCCGGCAATTGTCCACTGGGCGTTCCGGGAGCACCGAAGTGCCCTAACTTTCTCTATTTTTCAGTGCCCATGTTTATAACAGGACGTATGTAGCTCTGGTGGTGAGAGAAATCTGCAGATAGATCCAGTTTAAAAAAATATGGAGCTTATCTGTTAGTAAATAGAGAAATCATGGTCGATCACATAACACATCAGTCTGATACTTACCGTTATATTACTATTTCCCTACAGAAATGTTTAACTTGATGAATCCTAATCAAGGAGGATCGATTAATCTGTCTTTAGATGAGGTGAGAAGAACAAATTCTGATACTAGTATTATATATTTTATGACAATTAGTTTCATCCATAGTGTCAGACTTCGAAGACATAGGCTCACCGGTACATTCACTAATTACATCTCAGATAAGACCTATCTCCATGAAGTTCAACCAAAGGATGTGATGGAAGGAAGAGGGAAGAAGTTCACATCAGCTCTTTGCTTCACAAGACAAAACTTCCATTAGCAGCTGGTCAGATATCTGTAACAACCTCTCCAGTGGTCTTTTGACGTGCTGTTCAAACCCGTACCTTGATGGGCCTGCTACATTCAGAGTGGTGGACCAACTGGCCATATTCAGTTGTTCGGTGGTTGGAGTACCAGTCGTAACGTAAAGTTAGTTGGCTTTGGAGGTCACAGGTTTCTTAGAAAGCGCCAAGATGAATTACAAAATAGAAGAAAATAGAGGAAGCCTCCTCACACATTTTTTTTTTGCTTGGAACGATTTGCAGTATTTTTTAGCCCAATTTCTTTCACAAATTATAGTAAATCTGCTGGGACACGTATAGCTCTTGGTCAAGTCTCCAAAGTGTATTAGAAAGTTGTAGAATGTGTCATATTACAATAACTAAGTGTTTGCTATAATACACTAGTAAATTCTTTTAAAAGGAATCTGTAATCAGAAAATATATTTTTTATATCAGATCTTTTTACTTGTATTTTTTCTTTAGATAATCAATGTGAATACTTTTCTGCCCAATGATGACAGAAGTATTCTAGGAGTAATACCTTTATTGGCTAACCAGAAAATAATATGTTTGCAAGATTTCAGAGCACAGTGGCTCCTTCTTCAGGCAATATTTTGTAATCTTGCCTGAAAAAGGAGCCACTGTGCTCTGAAAGCTTGCAAACATATTATTTTCTGGTTAGCCAATAAAGGTATCACTCTTAGAATACTTCTGTCATCATTGGGCAGAAAAGTATTCACATCAATTTTTCTGGCTAACACGGTACCACAATACAATTTGTTATTGTACATCATTCTTTAGATAATGAAATTTTGCAATTTTCACATTAAAATAACCATGACAGTAGATTCATGCTACCTGAGCCAATACTGCAGCCATGTATGTTTTATTTGGAAACTCTGTAGGATCCACCATTCACAATGAGTAAAGTGACAGTTCAGTTTTTCACATTCCCTTTACCTTTGCCCCAATCAGAGCATGATAGGAAAATACTTCTATATAAGTCAATGAGTCAGAGCCAGCCTAATACTGTTTATGGCCATGCGGCTGTGAATAAAAACAGGACATATGAGTCTATTAGGTGAAAATTTCAGAGTTTCAGAATTGTTTTCGATATAGAAAATGATATGGAAAAATATTTTCAAAAATTTAAAAATATATATTTATTGTTAAATCAGATTTACGCAATAGACACTTTTCTGACACATTGCCATTTAAGATTCAGAGTGATAACCGTAAGCCATGATAGGTGCTGAAATGTTACTGGATCCACTGTCAACTGAGCTGGGTGTTGATGGCACCGGTCAGGTGGTGATACTAACTACACCTCCAATGTAATTATGTTTATAATTTATCTTTTCTTACAGTGGCTTCTCACAAAAATGGCCTGAGAATGGACTCACAGCTACAATGATGAGAATGGACTCACAGCTACAATGATGAGAATGGACTCACAGCTACAATGATGAGAATGGACTCACAGCTACAATGATGAGAATGGACTCACAGCTACAATGATGAGAATTCAGGAAAGATGCTTCACCTAATATTTCAATAAGCATGCCCAATAAATCTTATTAAATTTTAGTGTAATCCAAAAAAATGAATATTTCAATAAATTCTGCTGAACATTCTCTTGAGTGATCTGAATGTCTTGTCATCATTGTTAGGTGTCAAATCGTTTTCTTGCTGGGACCAAAAATAGTTTACATATTTACACAATGACCAACTAAAATGGTCAATGACATGGGATATTCCTCCGCTCAACCACCAAATAATAAAACCATATTGTTTATTGGCAAAAAGTCCTTGATGGGTTCCGGCACCCACTGGTTACACCTTTTTCAGTATTATGATCCTCGTGAAGTGGTGAGCTCAAAACCATTACAGTTTCTTAAAATGGACAATGGTCTGAGATCTTTTAGTTTAGCATCAACTATGCTTTCTTAGAGACGTCTGAAAAGCTTAGATTTCTTAGCCTGGAATTAAAGGGCACCTGTCACCCCGAAAATCGCAGGTGAGGTAAGCCCACCGGCATCAGGGGCTTATCTAGAGCATTCTGTAATGCTGTAGATAAGCCCCCGATGTTACCTGAAAAAGGAGAAAAAGACGTTAGATTATACTCACCCAGGGGCGGTCCCGCTGCTGGTCTGGTCAGATGGGCGTCTCCGGTCCGCTGCGGCGCCTCCTATCTTCTTTCCATGACGTCCTCTTCTGATCTTCAGCCACGGCTCCGGCGCAGGCGTACTTTGCTCTGCCCTCTTGAGGGCAGACAAAGTACTGCAGTGCGCAGGCGCCGGGCCTCTGACCTTTCCGGCGCCTGCGCACTGCAGTACTATAATCTGCCCTCAAGAGGGCAGAGCAAAGTACGCCTGCGCCGGAGCCGTGGCTGAAGATCAGAAGAGGACGTCATAGGAGGTGCCGCAGCGGACCGGAGACGCCCATCTGACCTGACCAGCAGCGGGACCGCCCCTGGGTGAGTATAATATAACGTCTTTTTCTCCTTTTTCAGGTAACATCGGGGGCTTATCTACAGCATTACAGAATGCTGTAGATAAGCCCCTGATGCCGGTGGGCTTACCTCACCCGCGATTTTCGGGGTGACAGGTTCCCTTTAAGATTTAGCTAATCTTTACCAAGTCAGAGTTGGTGTTTTTTTCACTATTCCCTTTCACAGTCCGAATTCAAGTCAAATTTTCTTAAATCCACCATTTCTACAATTTAGGTAGCCTAAAAAGTGTAATACTGCAGTGTAGTGTAAAATAGACTGTTGGGTACCTCTGGTTACCATCCGTTTTCCCCCAGCCACCTAGCGGAATATTATTTGGACATTAAAAAGGCGACGTTCGCGTTACAGAACTCCATACATTTTCAATTGACTCCATGTGGAACTCAAAATATAATACACCTATTTTCCAAGCAATTAAAGGCTGATTAATTAGTCAATTTGCTTAAATTTTTTTTCTGTGAATCGAATTTTCAGGGGAAAGTCAGCAAAATTGGAAAATTAGAATTTTAAGGATAAGTTCAAACATGGCGTTTTTGCTGCGTTTTTTTGCTGTGATTTTTTATGCTATTTTTCAGCTGCTTTTTACAGTACCAGCAAAATCTATGAGGTGTCAGAAATCTCATGCACACACGTTGTTTTTTTTTGTGATCAGTATTTTGTGCTGTTTTTTTGGACATAGAACATGTCACTTCTTTCAGCGTTTTTTCAGCGTTTTCCACCCATTGACTTGAATGGGTGGTGAAAAAACGCTGCAAATACGCAGGTTGACTTTTCTTGCAGCGTATGTGCTGCAGAAAAGTCAAGGACAACCGGATGTGACCTCACACTCGGTTCTGCTACCTCTAGATGGCAGGCTGCATGATGCGTCCATACAGCCTGTCATCCAGCAGAGCAGACCCGAACCCCATGCACTTGAATGGGGGGCCCGACAATACAGTGTTTGATACACTGTCATATGCATGACAGCGCCGCAAACACCGCTTCTGATCCTCCTCGCCGTCAGAGAGCCGCAGTTCCCACGCTGTCAGAAGACAGCAGGAGCGCTCAGCTGTGATCGGAGGTATAAACTTTACCTCCGGTCACTGGTGTCAGGCAGGGCTGCCACTAGAAATTTCGGGGCCCCATACTGGCAAAATTTTCGGCCCCCTTGAAACTCCGCCCAGGCTCCACCCCAGCCCCGCCTCCAGGCTCCACCCCACGAACTGTCCACAGTCCCACCGCTCTCTCTTGGAAAATCTCCACTTCTCACCTATCACACATTAACAGTTCCCATCACCAGATCACACATATAGCCGGCAGCTTTTGTTTTGGCCAAAAGATTTTTTAAGCCGCCACCACAACAAGGTAGACACTTTTGGCTGGGCCCTACTCTACTGTAACCTACTAAATATTTGTTAAAATATGCAATACAATTTAGGTATATTTTTATTTTTTCAATTTTTAAAATGACCTATAATACTACATACAAGGAACAAATACCACAGCACTATGACCAGATGACATATTACCACCACAGTGATCGAATAATATAAAATACAAGGAACAAATACCGCTACACCATGACCAGACCACATATTACCACCACATCATGACCAGACCACATATTACCAACAATGACTGAATACTACAATACTGATCAGTAATAAAAAAAAAACCCACAATACTATCACCATCAGTGCCATTATGCACAGGAGATCTGTAATTAGTAAGCAGTGTCTGTGTACAGGTAATACAGTGATCACTGGTGACATTACACACAGGAGCTCTGTATATAATGTATAGATAATACAGTGATCACTGGTGACATTGTACACAGGACCTCTGTATATAGTATACAGTGTATAGTGTAAGTGTATAGGTAACACTGACTCACCAGTGACGTCTCTAGGTGAAGTCCTTCATCTTTCATCCAGCACAGACCGCCATCACTTTATCCAGCCAGGACTCGTCTCTGCAGGAAATAAAACAGTTATCTCGAGTTCCGCTTGTAGAACACATTACTTAATTTTCCCAACTTCTACATTACACCACATGAAGAAGGCAACATAGTATCACTCTACACAGTAACAGGACCGCCCCCCCATTTAAAACAGTATACTCAAAAAATAAAATAAATACATCACTGCAATAATAATATCCCTTAATTAGCCCCTATGGTAATATTCACCATCCTAGCCCCCGTGTGTCTCATTCCAGGCTCCAGCCATATGTTCTCCCATCCTGCCCTCATGAGTATCCATTCTGCCCCATATGATCTCCCCATCCTGCCCCATCTGTCTCCATCGTATCCATCCTGCCCCATCTGTCTCCAATCTTGCCCCATCTGTGTCCAGCACTCTGCCCCATCTCTGTCCAGCACTCTGCCCCATCTCTGTCCAGCACTCTGCCCCATCTCTGTCCAGCACTCTGCACCATCTCTGTCCAGCACTCTGCACCATCTCTGTCCAGCACTCTGCACCATCTCTGTCCAGCACTCTGCACCATCTCTGTCCAGCACTCTGCACCATCTCTGTCCAGCACTCTGCACCATCTCTGTCCAGCACTCTGCACCATCTCTGTCCAGCACTCTGCACCATCTCTGTCCAGCACTCTGCCCCATCTCTGTCCAGCACTCTGCCCCATCTCTGTCCAGCACTCTGCCCCATCTCTGTCCAGCACTCTGCACCATCTCTGTCCAGCACTCTGCACCATCTCTGTCCAGCACTCTGCACCATCTCTGTCCAGCACTCTGCACCATCTCTGTCCAGCACTCTGCACCATCTCTGTCCAGCACTCTGCCCCATCTCTGTCCAGCACTCTGCCCCATCTCTGTCCAGCACTCTGCCCCATCTCTGTCCAGCACTCTGCCCCATCTCTGTCCAGCACTCTGCCCCATCTCTGTCCAGCACTCTGCCCCATCTCTGTCCAGCACTCTGCCCCATCTCTGTCCAGCACTCTGCCCCATCTCTGTCCAGCACTCTGCCCCATCTCTGTCCAGCACTCTGCCCCATCTCTGTCCAGCACTCTGCCCCATCTCTGTCCAGCACTCTGCCCCATCTCTGTCCAGCACTCTGCCCCATCTCTGTCCAGCACTCTGCCCCATCTCTGTCCAGCACTCTGCCCCATCTCTGTCCAGCACTCTGCCCCGTGTCCAGCTTTCTGCCCCCCATGTGTCCAGCTTTCTGCCCCCCGTGTCCAGCTTTCTGCCCCCCCCCCGTGTCCAGCTTTCTGCCCCCCCTGTCCAGCTTTCTGCCCCCCCCCTGTCCAGCTTTCTGCCCCCCCCCGTGTCCAGCTTTCTGCCCCCCCCCCTGTGTCCAGCTTTCTGCCCCCCCCGTGTCCAGCTTTCTGCCCCCCCGTGTCCAGCTTTCTGCCCCCTCTGTGTCCAGCTTTCTGCCCCCCCGTGTCCAGCTTTACTGCCCCCTCTGTGTCCAGCTTTACTGCCCCCTCTGTGTCCAGATTTACTGCCCCGTGTCCAGCTTTACTGCCCCCTGTGTCCAGCTTTACTGCCCCGTGTCCAGCTTTACTGCCCCCTCTGTGTCCAGCTTTACTGCCCCCTCTGTGTCCAGCTTTACTGCCCCCTCTGTGTCCAGCCTTCTGCCCCCCGTGTCCAGCTTTACTGCCCCCCTGTGTCCAGCCTTCTGCCCCCCCTGTGTCCAGCTTTACTGCCCTTCTGTGTCCAGCGGCCTTCTGCCCCCCCCTGTGTCCAGCTTTACTGCCCCCCTGTGTCCAGCGGCCTTCTGCCCCCTCTGTGTCCAGCTTTACTGCCCCCATGTCCAGCCTTCTGCCCCGTGTCCAGCTTTACTGCCCCCTCTGTGTCCAACTTTACTGCCCCCTCTGTGTCCAGCCTTCTGCCCCCCCTGTGTCCAGCTTTACTGCCCCCCTGTGTCCAGCGGCCTTCTGCCCCCCCTGTGTCCAGCTTTACTGCCCTTCTGTGTCCAGCGGCCTTCTGCCCCCCCCCCTGTGTCCAGCTTTACTGCCCCCCTGTGTCCAGCGGCCTTCTGCCCCCTCTGTGTCCAGCTTTACTGCCCCCCTGTGTCCAGCCTTCTGCCCCGTGTCCAGCTTTACTGCCCCCTCTGTGTCCAGCTTTACTGCCCCCTCTGTGTCCAGCCTTCTGCCCCCCCTGTGTCCAGCTTTACTGCCCCCCTGTGTCCAGCCTTCTGCCCCCCCGTGTCCAGCTTTACTGCCCTTCTGTGTCCAGCGGCCTTCTGCCCCCCGTGTCCAGCTTTACTGCCCCCCTTGTGTCCAGCTTTACTGCCCCCCTGTGTCCAGCGGCCTTCTGCCCCCTCTGTGTCCAGCTTTACCGCCCCCATGTGTCCAGCCTTCTGCCCCGTGTCCAGCCTTCTGCCCCCCGTGTCCAGCGGCCTTCTGCCCCCCCCTGTGTCCAGCTGCCTTCTGCCCCCTCTGTGTCCAGCTGCCTTCTGCCCCCTCTGTGTCCAGCTTTACTGCCCCCGTGTCCAGCGGCCTTCTGCCCCCCTGTGTCCAGAGGCCTTCTGCCCCCTCTGTGTCCAGCCTTCTGCCCAAACCCCCCCCCCCCCGATCGCCGCTCTCAATAGAAAAAAAAAAAAAGTTCTACTTACCTGCCGCGCTCCTGATCTCTCCACGCAGCTGCACTGTGCACTCGCCGGCGACTGACAATGACGTCAGACGCCGGCGACATGCACGCTGCGGCTGGCGGCTGTTAACTATTGACGTGCGGGCGCGGGCCCGCATGTCAATAGCGTACAGCTGCAGCGCCGGCCGCCGCTAAGGGCCCGGTTCAGCCTGCGGCTGCCGGTAGGGGCCCGGTGAGCAGGTAAGAGGGGGCCCGATGCGGGCCCCCTCTGCTCACCGGGCCCCTTACGCCAGTCACGGCTGTAATGCCCTGATGGCGGCCCTGGTGTCAGGTGATGGGACTACTGCTCTCATTATCTGACACCTACAGCCGCTAATTGCAGTGAGAGCAGGAGCGGTGGATGGGAGTTTTCATCTGCGGCTCCTGTGCTATAAATAAATAATATATAATTTTAAAAAAACGATGTGCTTTCCCCCCTATTTTTGATAACCTGCCAGACAAAACTCACAGCTGGGGTCTGCAACCCCCAGCTGTCAGCTTCAGCAAGGCTAGTTATCAAGAATAGAGGGGTCCTCACACTTTTGTTTTTAATAATTTAAATAAATAATTCAAAAAAACGGCGTGAGGTTCCCCCCATTTATGACAACCAGCCTTGCTAAATCTCACAGTTGGGGGCTGGTATTCTCAGGCTGGTAAGGGGCCATTGATATAGCCCCCCCCCCCCCAGCCTGAAAATAGCAGCCCGCAGCTGCCCAGAAAAGGCTCATCCAGTCTGTTCAGTGTGGATAGGCTGAAGAAGAATAGGAGGAGTAGAGGGAGAATGGTGAGATGGAGAGTCGTCCTCCTGGTGGGGACAGGGATGTCTTAGAAGTCTGGCACACATGACTGACTTTATGTCCCACTGGTTTTCCCATCCATAACCTTCGCGTTGTATGCATTTTGGCCAACAATGATTACTGGTTGTTCACGTTTCTTGACCCATGGTACATGGAGAACTTTCTGTCTCTGCTTCCTGCTGCGGAGAGGGCTAGTAAAATGGTGCAATACCAGTAGGCCCTAGTCAAACAATTAGTACAAAGATTCCCATCTGACAATGCTGGTGGCAGAGGTCATAGATCCTTGGGCAACCAAGGAGAAGAGACGAGAAAGACACACACCAGGTCCTACAGAGGCAGGGGAACCGCTGCCACCTCACCACCACCTTAGCTGTTGCAACTCTCCCAACCGTCTCTTTCCCCATTATCCTGTAGATTGTAAGCCCAAAAGGGCAGGGCCCTCTCTTTTCTGTACCAGTCTGTCATTGTATGTTTGTTCATTGTAATTTATATTTGTGTTTTGTATGTTAGCCCATCTCACATGTAAAGAACTATAAGCCGTCCAAAAATTATCCCATTAAATAGGTAGACAAAACAGGTGCACTGTATTGTTTTGAATACTAAGGAGTAATGGCCTCTCAACTAGAAGTGAGAAAAATGATCCCTTTTTGGTGTTCTCAACTGCTTTGCTAATCACAAAACTTTGAATGTGAAGAATTTCTGTATTCCTGTCAAGCATTTCCAAAAAATTAGCCATATTTCAGATATGTTTCTTGAGGGTACAAGAACAAGAGAGTACATTTCCCATCATTAGTAGTACTGTTTATCATTATAAAACACTTCTGGGATGTGTTTGAATGGCACGGCTATATAGTGGCCGTAGGAGTAGCACAGTAGAGAGTAGCTTCTGACTGGAGCACCTTGGGCCCACCAGAGAAAATCATTCTTGGAGCCCACTATGTAGCTACATAGAAATATATTCAAGACCATCAATTGTGCGGTAAACCACACTAATATCAGGGCATAATATAAGGTAGTACATGTCTTAATTATGTAGCAGGGGTTGGGGTAGCCCCCTCATAGAATATAAAGTAGCCCCTCTCATAGAATATAATGTAGCCCCCCATAGAATATAATGCAGATCCCTCATAGAATATAATGTAGCCTCCCTCATGGAATATAATGCAGCCCCCCTCATAGGGTATAATACAGCACCCCACAAAATATAATGCAACCCCCTCATAAGGTATAATGCAGCCCCCCATAGAATATAATGTAGCTCCCTCATATGGCATAATGCAGCCCCTCCACAGAATATAATGTAGCCCCTCAGAGTATAATGCAACCCCCCATAGAATATACTGTAGCCCCCTCATAGGGTATAATGCAGCTCCCCTCATATAGTATGATGTAGCCACCTGATGTAGCCACCTGAGAGAATAATGCAGCCCCTCCACAGAATATAATGTAGCCCCCTCAGAGTATAATGCCAACCCCTCATAAGGCAGTCCCCCATAGAATATACTGTAGCCCCTCATAGGGCATAATGCAGCTCCCCTCATATAGTATGATGTAGCCCCCTCAGAGAATAATGCAGCCCCCACAGAATCATAATGTAGCCCCCTCATAGGGTATAATGCAGCCCCCCTGAAAGGGTATAATGCAGCCCCCTCCACCATCATCATTTTTCTCCCCTCCACCATTGTACTCATTAACACCTCCATCATTGCCTCCTTCCCCAACACCACTGTCCTTTCCACCACTACCATCTTTGTACTTTACACCACAAAAATCATTGCTTTCTTCCCCACCATCATCATTGCCCCAACCACCATCATCATCATCATTGCATCCAGCACCATCATCATTGCCCCCACCACCATCATCATCATTGCCTCCAGCACCATCATCATTGCCTCCAGCACCATCATCATTGTCCCCACCACCATCATCATCATCATCATTGCCTCCAGCACCATCATCATTGCCTCCAGCACCATCATTATTGCCTCCAGCACCATCATCATTGCCCCACCACCATCATCATTGCCCCCACCACCATCATCATTGCCCCCACCACCATCATAATTGCCTCCAGGTACCATCATCATTACCCCACCACAATCATCATTGCCCCCACCACCATCATCATCATCATTGACTCCAGCACCATCATCATTGCCTTCAGCACCATCATCATTGCCTTCAGCACCATCATCATTGCCCCCACCACCATCATCATTGCCCCCACCACCATCATAAGTGCCTCCAGCACCATTATCATTGCCCCCACCACCATCATCATTGCCCCCACCACCATCATAATTGCCCCCATCACCATCATCATTGCCTCCAGCACCATCATCATTGCCTCCAGCACCATCATCATTGCCTCCAGCACTGTCATCATTGCCTCCAGCACGTCATCATTGCCTCCAGCACGTCATCATTGCCTCCAGCACCGTCATCATTGCCTCCAGCACCGTCATCATTGCCCCATCACCATCATCATTGCCCCACCACTATCATAATTGCAATTGCCTCCAGCACCATCATCATTGCCCCCACCACCATCATAATTGCTTCCAGCACCATCATCATTGCCTCCAGCACCATCATCATTGCCTCCAGCACCATCATCATTGCCCCCACCACCATCATCATCATCATCATTGCCTCCAGCACCACCATCATGATTGCCCCCACCACCATCATCATCATTGCCTCCAGCACCATCATCATTGCCTCCAGCACCGTCATCATTGCCTCCAGCACCGTCATCATTGCCTCCAGCACCATCATCATTGCCTCCAGCACCATCAGCATCATCATTTCTTCCAGCACCATCATCATTGCCCCCACCACCATCATCATCATCATTGCCTCCAGCACCATCATCATTGCCCCCCCACCATCATCATTGCCTCCAGCACCATCATCATTGCCTCCAACACCATCATCATTGCCTCCAGCACCATCATCATTGCCTCCAGCACCGTCATCATTGCCTCCAGCACCGTCATCATTGCTTCCAGCACCATCATCATTGCCTCCAGCACCATCATTATCATCATTTCTTCCAGCACCATCATCATTGCCCCCACCACCATCATCATTGCCTCCAGCACCATCATCATTGCCCCCACCACCATCATCATTGCCTCCAGCACCATCATCATTGCCTCCAGCACCGTCATCATTGCCTCCCCCACACACACACACACAGCTGCACACATGGAGGCACACACACAGACACTCACAGCCACACATACACACACTCGCACACACACACACACACACAGCACCCACTCACCTCTCCGCACGTTCCCAGCAGCCGCATCACATCCCGGCAACTTTCTGTCTGAAACAGCTGCGCTGAATGATGACGTCATCCAGCCGCGCTGATTCACACAGGAAGTGCCGGGCAGGAAGGAAGACGACGTGGATCCCTGCAGCTCCGCTGTGGTCCCAAGCTGCAGGGATCGCAATCAAAGAGCGCCGCCCTTTAGGTGCCCACCTCTGGGGCCCCCCATTCACCAGCAGCGGCGGGCAATGTTAGCCTCAGACTGCGACTAACGCTGCCCGCCATTAAAGTGAAACGGTGTTCACACCTCTCCACGCCCATGGGGGCATGGGGAAGCGTGAATATTCATTTCTCTTTATCAGCGGGGACAGGCTCCTGTCCATCTGCTGCTCTCTGGCACCAGAAGGGCCCCCCTTGACTCAGAGGCCCCATAGCAGCTGGGTGTGCCGCTATTAGCGACACTCCGCTGGCTGGGGGCCCCTGGAGCAGTGGTGGCCCTAGGCAGCTGCTAGCCAATATGCCAGCAGGTGTCAGTGCCTGGGCCCACCGGAGAATCCTCCGGTTCTCCGGTGGGCCAGTCCGACCCTGGTAGAGAGTTAGGTTGGGGCAGTATTTAATGTGATTTTGTGCAATAATTCCCCTATAAATAAGTTTACCACTCACTCTCCAACTCCTAACGAAGCATGTTAATACAAAACTCCCGAGCAAAAAAAAGGGGAGAAGCCAGCGCAGCCTAAGGCTAAGACGCAATACATAAAGTGCAAATGCACATATTAATTTCTAACTGTATTTTCAAAATGAGACATTTAGCAAACAATTGATCAATTCTTTGAGCCACCCCGCCTCTTCACGGCAATCTCACATTGGGGCAGTCCTACACTACGTTTTTTATGGTTATGTGCGCCATTCTTTCTGTGTCTCAGTGATTGATAGGCTGCTGTCCACACACAGCAGCCCTGCCCTGCCTCAGGCTTTGTTTAATTATGCACCTGTGCCTCAGCCTGTTTCACTCTTCATCTGTGGCTCTGGATGGGCAGTGTGGAGGTTGGATCCGAAATGTCTGTCTGGACCTGGTCAACCTTTATCCTCGCTTGCCTACTCTGGTGCCATGGGGGTGACTCAGTATATGCTCCAGGTACAGCATGTTTTTAATGTGGTCTTGCATTTAGTTCATTTAGGAGGCCTTTATGGCACAGCGAATATAAAAAACGTAGTGTAGGACTGCCCCAATATGAGATTGCCGTGAAGAGGCGGGGTGGCTCAAAGAATTGATCAATTGTTTGCTAAATGTCTCATTTTGAAAATACAGTTAGAAATTAATATGTGCATTTGCACTTTATGTATTGCGTCTTAACCTTAGGCTGCGCTGGCTTCTCCCTTTTTTTGCTCCAATACAAAACTCCCTCTTGTTTAATCAAGATTTCTGATATTGTTAGTCTATTTTCCCATGTTTTGGAGTTTATATCTGACTTCTGCATGGTTATCCTGTCACATGGTGTAATTATATGCTGAATTAGGTAACTGTACATATTTATTTATAGTCATTCACATATCATAAGGTCTACTGTTGACTGACTTATCCCAATACCATAGTGCTCTTCCTTTTATGTTCATCTGTGTGAATTCATTCATTTTTTTCAGGTACTTTTTATTAATTTTTAGAAATAGTTTTAAGTGATACATTTTTATTTTCAGATTGTTTCTTGACTGAGTCTTATTTATTTTCTTGCTTATTATTCTTGTGTTTAGGCATGTGACCTTTACTTTTTGGGAGTTGATTTATAGGTATCAGTAATAGAAAAAAAGGATAATACAAAGATATAACAGAACCAAGCTCATTACAAAAATACAGAACCCAAACTAAATTGCAAAAATATTTATGAATTACTGGGAAAAAAAAATGCGTGTTAGGTGTCGAGTTCCCGCCTCTGCACAGGAGGAATATCGAACCATCTCTGCTGCGGTCTCCCATTCTTCTCTAGCCGCAGTGGAGTCTGCTCAGCAGAGATGTTGTTCCCAGCATCTTGCTCAGTCTCACTCTGTGCATAGGATTACTGCTGCTTTTCCTGCTTCTGCCATTGAAGTCAGTGCAGGGCAGCGCGAGCAGACGCTTTTGGGACTAAGTCCTGCTTTTTCCCTTCTGAGCATGCTCAGGGTGAGATCTCCCGTTGGAGATCGAGGGTCACATGCTCAGATGCTGCAGCTGTTCCCATTGGTCCTCCAGGAAAGTCTTGAAGGTGCTAAACTTCTGTGGCAGCTTCCCATTGGCCCTTTATTGGAAGGTCCTGAACGTGCTGCAGCTATATAAGCCTTGCATGACAGCACGGCCATGCGCTAGTGTACATTTGTAAACGTGTGTGTGTTGTGAGTGAAAGTCGTTCTTTAAAATCCCCTCCCTATTGGATGACTGTTCGCGGAAGGTGGGTGATTGCTATCTAGCGCCCGACTTAGCTACCAGCACGTTACACACCATACAACGTCTAAATGCTGTGACCGCCAGTGCGACGCCGTGCGCTTTCACAGCGCTTTCCTGACCCAAGCCTGGGTGGTTAGTGGCGGCCGCCAGTGCGGCACCGCATGCACTCTCGTGCATATTTAATTATTATTTTGGTTACGTTGACACCCCATTAGCGGTGTCGAGCGCAAGTAGTCTAGACGGACTCGGATCCCAAGTCTTGGGACTGAGCTCGGTGACTCCTTGCTTGCACTCTTATGTGCGGTACCGCAGCCCTGTGACTTAACAGGGTTCGCTTCCTTCACACAGGGTGAAGTTAACCCGTGTGTGTATTCACATTGTACCGCCATATAGTCCGTCATTACTTGGCAGCAGGTTCCATCTCTGCACGGTGGACAATTGCATGCTGCGATTGTCTCGGACCGAGGAAAATGGCAGACAAAAAGTCGGCTTCTAGGAGCTGCCCAATATGGTAACATTGGTCCGAGTGCAATGCGTTTTTTTTATCGCATTGCACTCGGCCGTATTACGGTCTAGTGTGACCCCGGCCTAAGGGTCATATACGGCCATCCACCCATCCAGTTGTTAAAAAGAAGATGGAGGGTTGCGTCTGTGCCTGGACTTTTCCAAACTTGACTTAAGAGGGACATGTAATCTCATACTCATTCATAGAATCATAGAATATTAGGGACCTCCAGGGTCATCATGTCCAACCTCTGCTCAATACTGGATTCACTAAACCAGGGGTGTCAAACAGCATTCCTCGAGGGCCTCAAACCGTGCGTGTTTTCAAGATTTCCTTAGCATTGCACAAGGTGCTGGAATCATTCTCTGCAGGTGATTAAATTATCACCTGTGCAATGCAAGGAAATCCTGAAAACATGACCTGTTTGCAGCCCTCGAGGAATGCAGTTTGACACCCCTGCACTAAACCATCTCAGGTTGATGAATGGAAGACCTCATTTAATACGCCTGAATATCATTCTGAAAATGTGGTGATGCCGTTCAGGTTAACCAATGGTCTCTGGTGGGAAGATTTGTGGTAATTTACCTGGCTGACATATTGATTTACTTGCGTACTCAGAAGCTCAGAAGGAGCATTGTGAGCAAAGGCAGACAGGTTCTTTAGAGTCTCCGTAACAATCATTTATTTGCTAAGCTGGAGAAATGTCAATTTGAAGGACAGCAGGTCCAGTTCTTAGGACATTTGGTTTCTGCATCAGGGTTTCAGATGGACCCTGTTAAGCTGCAAGCAGTTCTTGATTGGGTTCAACTGAGTAACCTGAAAGCATTGCAGAGATCTTGGCTTTGCACATTTCTATTGGAAGTTCATTAAGAACTTTTCGGTCAGAATCAGTAATGTAATGTATGTACACAGTGACTGCACCAGCAGAATAGTGAGTGCAGCTCTGGAGTATAATACAGGATGTAACTCAGGATCAGTAATGTAATGTATGTACACAGTGACTGCACCAGCAGAATAGTGAGTGCAGCTCTGGAGTATAATACAGGATGTAACTCAGGATCAGTAATGTAATGTATGTACACAGTGACTGCACCATCAGAATAGTGAGTGCAGCCCTGGGGTATAATACAGGAGGTAACTCAGGATCAGTAATGTAATGTATGTACACAGTGACTGCACTAGCAGAATAGTGAGTGCAGCTCTAGGGTATAATACAGGATGTAACTCAGGATCAGTAATGTAATGTATGTACACAGTGACTGCACTAGCAGAATAGTGAGTGCAGCTCTGGAGTATAATACAGGATGTAACTCAGGATCAATAATGTAATGTATGTGCACAGTGACTGCACCAGCAGAATAGTGAGTGCAGCTCTGGGGTATAATACAGGATGTAACTCAGGATCAGTAATGTAATGTATGTACACAGTGACTGCACCAGCAGAATAGTGAGTGCAGCTCTGGGGTATAATACAGGATGTAACTCAGGATCAGTAATGTAATGTATGTACACAGTGACTGCACTAGCAGAATAGTGAGTGCAGCTCTGGAGTATAATACAGGATGTAACTCAGGATCAGTAATGTAATGTATGTACACAGTGACTGCACCAGCAGAATAGTGAGTGCAGCTCTGGAGTATAATACAGGATGTAACTCAGGATCAGTAATGTATGTACACAGTGACTGCAGTCAGCAGAATAGTGAGTGCAGCTCTGGAGTATAATACAGGATGTAACTCAGGATCAGTAATGTAACGTATGTACACAGTGACTGCACCAGCAGAATAGTGAGTGCAGCTCTGTGGTATAATACAGGAGGTAACTCAGGATCAGTAATGTAATGTATGTACACAGTGACTGCACCAGCAGAATAGTGAGTGCAGCTCTGGACTATAATACAGGATGTAACTCAGGATCAGTAATGTAATGTATGTACACAGTGACTGCACCAGCAGAATAGTGAGTGCAGCTCTGGAGTATAATACAGGAGGTAACTCAGGATCAGTAATGTAACGTATGTACACAGTGACTGCACCAGCAGAATAGTGACTGCAGCTCTGGAGTATAATACAGGATGTAACTCAGGATCAGTAATGTAATGTATGTACACAGTGACTGCACCAGCAGAACAGTGAGTGCAGCTCTGGGGTATAATACAGGATGTAACTCAGGATCAGTAATGTAATGTATGTACACAGTGACTGCACCAGCAGAATAGTGAGTGCAGCTCTGGAGTATAATACAGGATGTAACTCAGGATCAGTAACGTATGTACACAGTGACTGCACCAGCAGAACAGTGAGTGCAGCTCTGGGGTATAATACAGGATGTAACTCAGGATCAGTAATGTAATGTATGTACACAGTGACTGCACCAGCAGAACAGTGAGTGCAGCTCTGGAGTAAAATACAGGGTCTGACTCATTCTCAGGACAGGCAGTGGCGTAGGAAGGCGGGTGCGGGGGGGGCGGTCCGCCCCGGGCGGCACAATGCGGGGGGCGGCCGGCGCTGCAGGAGAAGAAGAAAAAAAAAAGACGCCCCTTTAAATCTTCGGGCAGCGCCGTCCGCCGCCACGACCAGCTCCCCCCACCCCCGCCCCCCGCTCTCCGCTCTAATACTCACCTCTCCTGGTCCTGCGGCTTCAGCGTCCTCTGACTCTGCGACGTCTCAGGGCAGAGGGCGCGATGACGTCACTACTGTGCGCGCCGCTCTGCCTCTCTGTCCTGAGCGTCGCAGAGCCGGAGAGACGCTGACTGCACCGGACCTGCGCTAGGAACGGGAGAGGTGAGGATTTTACTTTTTTTTTTTTTCTTTATGTCTGACTGGGGCTGGGGCAATGCTGGACACACTGGGGCAATACTGGAGACCATGGGGCAGATTGCTGGACACACTGGGGCAATGCATGAGACCATGGGGCAGATTGCTGGACACACTGGGGCAATACAGGAGACCATGGGGCAGATTGCTGGACACACTGGGGCAATACAGGAGACTATGGGGCAGATTGCTGGACACACTGGGGCAATACTGGAGACCATGGGGCAGAATGCTGGACACACTGGGGCAATACTGGAGACCATGGGGCAGAATGCTGGACACACTGGGGCAATACTGGAGACCATGGGGCAGAATGCTGGACACACTGGGGCAATACAGGAGACTATGGGGCAGATTGCTGGACACACTGAATACTGGAGACCATGGGGCAGATTTCAGGACACATTGAGGCAATGCTGGAGACCCTGGGGCAGACTTCTGGACATACTGGGGCAATACTGGAGACCATGGGGCAGATTGCTGGACACACCGGGGCAATACTGGAGACCATGGGGCAGAATGCTGGACACACTGGGGCAATACAGGAGACCATGGGGCAGATTGCTGGACACACCGGGGCAATACTGGAGACCATGGGGCAGAATGCTGGACACACTGGGGCAATACAGGAGACCATGGGGCAGATTGCTGGACACACTGGGGCAATACTGGAGACCCTGGGGCAGATTTCTGGACACATTGAGGCACTGCTGGAGACCCTGGGGCAGACTTCTGGACACTGGGGCAGATTGCTGGACACACTGGGGGTAATATGCTGAACACTCTGGGGCAATGCTGGACACTGGGGGTAATATGCTGGACACACTGGGGCAGACTGCTGGACACACTGGGGAAAGGCTGAACACTGGGGCAGATTGCTGGACACACTGGGGGCAGTGCTGGACATACTGGGGCAGATTGCTGGACACACTGGGGTAATATGCTGGACACACTGGGGCAGATTGCTGGACAACATGGGGGTAATATGCTGGACACACTGGGGCAGATTGCTGGACAACATGGGGGTAATATGCTGGACACACTGGGGGCAGGACTTGAGGCATGGGCAGAATGTAGATACGGGGCATGATTGGAGACACGGGGCAGGATTGGATCATGGGGCAGGACGGATACGATGGAGGCTGGTGGGGCAGGATGGGGAGATCATATGGGGTAGAATGGATACTCATGAGGGCAGGATGCGAGAACATATGGCTGGAGCCAGGAATGAGATAAACGGGGCCTGGGTGGGGAATAGTGTTACCATAGGGGATAATTAAGGGATATTATTACTGCAGTGATGTATTTATTTTTTTTTTGAGTATACTGTTTTAAATGGGGGGCGGTCCTGTTACTGTGCAGAGTGACACTATATCACCTTTTTTTCTTCATGTGGTGTAATGTAGAAGTTGTGAAAAATTAAGTAATGTGTTCTGCAAGCGGAGCGCGAGATAACGGTGTTATTTCCTGCAGAAACGAGTCCTGGCTGGAAGGAATGATGGCGGTCTGTGCTGGATGAAAGATGAAGGACTTCACCTAGAGACGTCACTGGTGAGTCAGTGTTACCTATACACTGACACTATACACTGTATACTATATAGAGGTCCTGTGTATAATGTCACCAGTGATCTCTGTATTACCTCTACACAGACACTGCATACTAAGTACAGATCTCCTGTGAATACTGGCACTTATGGTGATAGTATTGTGGTTTTTTATTTTATTACTGATCAGTATTGTAGTATTCAGTCACTATGTGGTGGTAATATGTGGTCTGGAAATGGTGCGGTGGTATTTGTCCCTTGTATGTAGTATTATTCGGTCACTATGTGGCCTGGTCATGGTGTGGTGGTATTAAGTCACAGGTGTGGCATGTGGGGGTGACACCATTAGGCCCAGTTTAAGTTCTACAAAACAGGAAAACCATTTTTGGTAACCTTTGTGCTCTAGCTACGCCTCTGAGGACAGGATCAATAATGTTTGTGTGGGTTTTCTCACACAATCCAAAAACATAAAGTTTGGGAGCCGTAAATGGGACAGTGAATAATGTCTTTATATTGCTGTGAAATATTATGGCACTATAAAAGCGAGCATAATAAATATTACTAAATGAGCAAGAAATGCGTCCATCTAGATCAGTTGATGCAAATCTTTCAGAATAATGTATCTGAGTAAGATTGGGTCTGGCATTCTGGATTTTTTTCAGTGGTGTGAATGGTTCTGAGTTGCAATACTGTACACAACTTATAGACTGATGTTGTTCTGGTTTTGGATGAAGAAGACAGTTTTTTATAATACTGATTTTAATCCTGTGCAGCTACTTTATTACAATCATATCAAGATAATTACCCCAAAATGATATCCTGTGTATCCTGTGTATCCATATTCATTCAGGACAGTTACATAAGGTCCATGGACAGGTGCATAAGAGGTAAGGTGATAAATATTGACTTCTGCAGTATGACTGGCACATTATATGATCACAAGTGTTTACTCCAAATTTAGGCTCTGAGCACAAAAAGCATAAAAGCCACAACCAAGCCATACCTTAAGGTACCGTTACAGTAAACGATTTACCAACGATCATGACCAGCGATACAACCTGGCCGTGATCGTTGGTAAGTCGTTGTGTGGTCGCTGGGGAGCTGTCACACAGACAGCTCTCTCCAGCGACCAACGATCAGGGGAACAACTTCGGCATCGTTGAAACTGTCTTCAAAGATGCCGAAGTCCCCGGGTAACCAGGGTAAACATCGGGTTGCTAAGTGCAGGGCCGCGCTGACATCACCGCTGTGCTCTGCTTTACGGCCGGCGCTGACAGTCAGTGCAGGGAAGCTGACGCCGGGGGATGTGACAGACATCGGAATGTAAGTAGGTACTGTTTTTTTTTTTTTAACTTTTACAATGGTAACCAGGGTAAATATCGGATTACTAAGCGCGGCCCTGCACTTAGTAACCCGATGGTTACCCTGGTTACAGGTGAACACATCGCTAGATTGGCGTCACACACGCCGATCTAGCGATGACAGCGGGGTGCTCAGCGACCAAAAAAAGGTCCTGATCTTTCCCCACGATCAACGATCTCCCAGCAGGGTCCTGATCGTTGGTCGCTGTCACACATAAATATATCGTTAGCGGGATCGTTGCTACGCCACAAAAAGTGTGACGTTGAAACAATATCCTTAACGATATCGTTATGTGTGAAGGTACCTTTAGTAGTCAGTAAATATTTTGGAAATAGAGATAAAAAACAAACAGTCTTATCATGTGTAGTCAGTATGTTCACTGTCATGACTCTATTAGCAAATACAAGGAAACCTGCCAGCCTGTGGGAAAACTATGACCTTGCAGAAGAATTTGAAAGAAGTTTAAGCAATTATAATAAAATCCAAACTGTATTAGGCCCCTTTCACACATCAGTTTTTTGCCATCAGTCGCCAAAAATGGATCCGTCGCAGATTGTGAAAAACTGATGCAACGAATCCGTTTTTTCACCAGATCTGACTAGCTGATCTGGCTAATTGGATCCTAAAAAAAATCGGAGCATGCTCAGTTTAAATAAACGGAATCCATTGCCAGATTTCATCATTTGACGGATCGGGCGCCATAGGCTTCCATTCTAGCAAACGACGGACGGCGACGGACACAAAAAGTCACTTTGTCTGTTGTCGCGGGCCGCCGGACAGACAATTTTCGACGGATCTGGCGAACTCCGGATGAAACGTGAGGCCATCCGTCGCTATCCATCACCAATACAAGTCTATGAGAAAAAAAAAACAGATCTGGAGGTATCAGTCGCTGGATCCTTTTTTCTTCAAAATTCGACGGATTGCGACTGATGGCAAAAAGCTGATGTATGAAAGGGGTCTTAGTAACATTAAAATCATTTTGCAACCACAGCGAAAAATGTGAAAAATGTAACCTACACACTTCATACCACATTTCCATCCCATCATCTCCTCCCTTGTCTACCGCAACATCTTCCTCTGTGGCCACCAGACTAACAATCTAGTTTTTCATCCATTACTCTACTACTCCAATAATCCACCTTTCACTTCACTCCTCCTCCATCTTGGCCTTCCGCAAATCCCTTCATTGGTTTCCAATTCCCCAATTAATCTATTTCAAGCTATCAAGACCGTCCATTATCTGTCTCCTACATAGATCTCCAAACTAATCTCCCGAAACCTTTGCACATGTAAGGGGGTTCAGAGGCTAGTTCATGCCCCACACTCCTTGCCCATGTCCATGCAAGGCTGGTATATCTGATATGGGATACTTTGGAATGCCATGTATATTTGATATGTTTTATAATGCTGTATAATGCAATGTACAGATGTTAATGTGTCAAGTAGATATAGGGAAAGTATAGGATTTAGCCCACTAGGAAGGGGGCGCAATAGAGTAAGATAGGAATAAGTTAGGCCAATAGGATTTAGCTAGATTGGAGGGGTCCACTGGGAGTAGTTGGGGAGCTTCCTGGAGTTAGTAAGGGATGGGAGCCAGGACAAGGCAGTTTTTTGTCCCGTAACGTTCAAACTTGGTGAGCCCAGCCATCCAGGGCCCATGGGATGACAGTCACTCGGTGGTGGAGGAACACAGGGCAGCATCAATATGGTAGCAGCTAACTTCGTGGGAGCAACCCTAAACATCCGAAACGAAGCAGACAGGGAACTCCTGAAGCGGGTTATTCCGACCAGTTAGGAAGCTGCGGTACCGAAGCTGATGGTACGACCCTGCGATAAACCTGGAGGAGTGAGGGAAACCACACTGAACAGAATGGTGACATATTGTGAAGAACCTTGTGCTGTTTCTGTGATTAAACTGGATGAGCTGAGTAAACTTGTTTTGTTGAAATTGGATCTGGACTCTGCCTGTCATTACGTGGTGCTTAAAGAAAAGAAGCCCCAGCGGATTGAGGTGGACCCTGATGTACAAGTAAGTGGAACACCAAGTGCACCACAGAAGGGGCAATGTGTATATGAGACGGAGGGTCAGGGTGAAATAGAGCAGCCACCGTTAGCCACGACCCCCCTGCCCTCTGTTTCACACACGTAACCTCCGGTTATCAAGAGACCTTCTTCGCTCCTCCGCTTTCATACGTTCCTCACCGAATCACCTCTTAGATTTTTCCTGAGCGTCCCCCATTCCCTGGAATTCAGTGCCTCAAGACGTTTGTTATCTACACTTGGAATCTTCAGATGCAATCTGAAAAGATGTTTATTCAGAAACGCCTACAGCTTGTAATAACCCTGCTGCCATGTCATAACTACCGAAGCTGCTGCAACCCTTTGACCTACTGTCATCTTCCCGAATACTCTGTAGAATCCAAGCGTTCCTCTCCGATCTGTACCTGTTAGTCACTGGTAGTTTGTTCATTGCCATTTATAATTGTATTTTGCATGTAAACCCTATTCCTGTGTACGGCACCATGGAATCAATAATGCTCTAACAATAAATAATAATAATTTCTCCTGAGAAAATTAGTACCCAGTTCTCAGCCCCTAAGAACTGTTCCCAAAGGTGTACACAGCCATGTAAACACATCTATTCCTCACTACTGTCATTCATTTCTCCAGGGTTGTATTATGCATAGAACTGTGTATAAATACCTCCCTGTTCATCCCCTATAATCATCCACTACAGTACAGAGAGCTTTACATCATGTCCGGAGTTGCCTCCCAGATCACCCAAGATAGGGCCAAGGCGGCAGGACTTGGCTCCTTCAAGAACCCAATCAAATTTGCGGATCAGGACTTTGTGAAGTTGAAGGCAGAGTGCCTGGCATCCAAAACATTATTTGAAGATCCAAAATTCCCTGCAGCTCAGTCCTCACTGGGCACAAAATTATTGGGTCCGGATTCAGAAACAGTAAAAGGACTTGAGTGGAAGAGACCGAAGGTAAGATCTGTCCAGTAATAACGTGTTTGGTCTCTGTTTAAAAAAAAAGACCAGAAAAAAAGTACCTTCATTGTCTTTCCTTTCTTTCGGTTACTTTCTCAAATAATGGATTTCCTAGTTCTGAATCTTTCCAATATCTGACTATTGGAAAGCTTCATAAAAATGTCGGAGGGTGGAAAGGTTTGATGAAGACGACGTGGCAACAGGGGGGTTGACACGATGCTATTTGAAGTTTGATATGTTTATGTGTGTGAAAATGTTTTATTTTAATCCTTTGGCCGGTGTTGTGTTCGGTTCTGCTCTAGGCTTTCAGTTTTTTTAAAACTGAACTCCTCGTGTTCTCTCCCTCTACTAACCTACCTTTGCCTGACATTGCCATCTCCGTGTGCGGTTCCACCATTACTCCAAAGCAACATGCCCGCTGCCTTGGGGTCATCCTTGATTCTGACCTTTCATTCACCCCCCACATCTGATCACTGGCTCGCTCTTCTTATCTGCATCTCAAAAACATTTCTAGAATTCGCCCTTTTCTTACTTTCGACTCTGCAAAAACTCTTACTGTTTCACTTATTCATTCTCGTCTGGACTATTGTAACTCTCTACTAATCGGCCTCCCTCTTACCAAACTTTCCCAGCTCCAATCTGTCCTGAATGCTGCTGCCAGGATCATATTCCTCACCAACCGTTACACCGATGCCTCTACCTTGTGCCAGTCATTACACTGGCTACCCATCCACTCCAGAATCCAGTACAAAACTACTACCCTCATCCACAAAGCACTCCATGGCTCAGCACCACCCTACATCTCCTCCCTGGTATCAGTCTACCACCCTACCCGTGCCCTCCGCTCCGCTAATGACCTCAGGTTAGCATCCTCAATAATCAGAACCTCCCACTCCCATCTCCAAGACTTTACACGTGCTGCGCCGATTCTTTAGAATGCACTACCTAGGTTAATACGATTAATCCCCAATCCCCACAGTTTTAAGCGTACCCTAAAAACTCATTTGTTCAGACTGGCCTACCGCCTCAATGCATTAACCTAACGATCCCTGTGTGGCCTATTTATAAAAAAAAACAAAAAAAACAATCAGGTTCCTCGCATCATGTTCTCATTCACTTTATGCAGGTAATAGCCCACTGTGTCTGTACCGCTACATACTTAGGCAGTTAACTGGTTCATGCAGCTTTACATGAACACCCGAGCCTTACACTATGGCCGGTCCGAATAACTAAAGCAATTGTTACCATCCACCTCTCGTGTCTCCCCTTTTCCTCATAGTTTGTAAGCTTGCGAGCAGGGCCCTCACTCCTCCTGGTATCTGTTTTGAACTGTATTTCTGTTATGCTGTAATGTCTATTGTCTGTACAAGTCCCCTCTATAATTTGTAAAGCGCTGCGGAATATGTTGGCGCTATATAAATAAAAATTATTATTATTATATTATAGGCTTTGCCTTATGGCCGTCTCTGGCAATGCGGGGAGGTCTGTTCACTCGGGGAACATAGCTTGCACTGCACAGGTAGTTCATAGTGCTGGGATTAGCCCATAGTCTGGGAGGGGTTGGATGATTCTTTATAAGAAAAGATTTCCGGGTTAAGAGGGTAGTGAGTAAGAGTTCTAGTGGAAGAGTAGAATAGGAGGTCTGGAGGTGTCAGGGAGAAGAAGAAAAGCTAAACAAGTCGGCTTCAACAGGTGCAAATAGAGGCAGACACAGCAGAGACAATCAGATATGGTCAGTCCAGGTTCCCCACAGCATGAGGACACATTCTAAGTTTAGTCTGGATGTTGGGGCAATCTTGGTGTCACGGGGCTACCGCGACAGAGAGGTTCCAGAGAACCGCAGCGCTCTGGGCCTCGTTCACACATGATGAACTGAAGCTCTTCTCCTGAATTCTGACCTGGCTGTCTTGTGTCAGCAGGGCAGGAGTTAATACCTTGTTACTGAAGTTACTGAGAGCTTGGTCTCTCAGCTGATTTGGTTTTGGTAATCTCCGCTCCTATGTAGACTCAGCTTTGACAACAACTGTTGTCAGTGATCAGTTCTGCTGCCTGGCTTGAAGTGGGAAGGAGCATGGTGTTTGGAGCTTGGAGGTTTATCTACAGAGATTGATGTCTGCTGTTTTGGTTGCATGCTAAACCTTCCTAGTTGTTTCCCCCCTCTTCCTTTCTCTGTGTTTCCTCTGTGGCTGTGTGAGCATTTGGTGAGTTTGAGATTTTAGTTACCTTGTCTGCATACCCCGTTTACTTGCCATATTAATACACTGGTGCAGTCCTCCTCCCTGGGGGGGAGAGGGGGCCACTGATAGGGCCTGTACAGGAGACAGGGATACGCTGGCGGTTCAGGCCTCTTAACCATTATAGGTACCCCTTAGATAAGGGAAAGCCAGGGCCCCTTTATAGTGGCAGGGACAGGTGCGGGTCCCAGTACGCCATCCTGCCCCTTTATCGCCATAAACGGCGTGACACTTGGGATTGGGGTCCGGAAGGGTATTAAGGGCCATACCCCTGCCCTCCCTGTGAGGAAGATGCTGGCCGGGTCGTAGAGAAAGGGAGGGATGGTGTTCCTCACGAAAGCTGTTTTGCCAGAAGGAGAGTTCCTGGGGCCAGCTAGGACAGGTGGGCTAGGGACAAGTCGGGCAGAAAGCAGACGAAGACTGACAGGCCAGGAAACAAAGGGATCATCACTACAATGGGACTCTGTCTTATTCTGTATGCGGCAGCTATGTGTAACTGAGATGCACAGTAAAGCTGAACCTTAAGGTCTCCTTTCTTGTCTGAAGCTACAGCCGGCCCCATTCCCAGGGACGGCCATAAGGAAGAGCCTAGCTTGGTGGTGCATTTATATATAGTGCTGGACGGCCCATCTGCTAATACTATGGGCGTGATCAATATGTTGTCCAGACCCTGTGCATCTCACCTACCTGTGTGAACAGGGTCTTATGCAAGCCGTATCTGTGTGCATTTTTGCTACTAGGCAGCCACCCCTCCATTATTTAGGTGACTGGGTGGTTATTCTCATTAGTAGCTTGCACCTGTGCTGCCTGTTATGAAAGGTAATTCAGTACCACAATGGACATAGCGGTCAGAGCACATCCAGTGATCTGACAATAACCCAAAATCAAAGAACGAGCTCTGAGACGTGGGAACTCTGCAGACCGCAATCCCTAATCCTCTCCAAACAACACTAGAGGCAGCCGTGGATTGCGCCTAACTCTGCCTATGCAACTCGGCACAGCCTGAGAAACTAACTAGCCTGAAGATAGAAAATAAGCCTACCTTGCCTCAGAGAAATACCCCAAAGGAAAAGGCAGCCCCCCACATATAATGACTGTGAGTTAAGATGAAAAGACAAACGTAGGGATGAAATAGATTCAGCAAAGTGAGGCCCGACTTTCTTAACAGAGCGAGGATAGGAAAGGTAACTTTGCGGTCTACACAAAACCCTAAATAAAACCACGCAAAGGGGGCAAAAAGACCCTCCGTACCGAACTAACGGCACGGAGGTACACCCTTTGCGTCCCAGAGCTTCCAGCAAAACAATTAAACAAGCTGGACAGAAAAAATAGCAAACAAATAGCAAAGAAGAACTTAGCTATGCAGAGCAGCAGGCCACAGGAATGATCCAGGGAAAAACAAGTCCAACACTGGAACATTGACAGGAAGCATGGATCAAAGCATTAGGTGGAGTTAAGTAGAGCAGCACCTAACGACCTCACCACATCACCTGAGGGAGGAAATTCAGAAGCCGCAGTACCACTTTCCTCCACCAACGGAAGCTCACAGAGAGGATCAGCCGAAGTACCACTTGTGACCACAGGAGGGAGCTCTGCCACATAATTCACAACAGCTGCCCCTGCCTTTATCAGTGGGGGCCTGCTGCACCCTGCTAGTGCATTTGTCATTTGGCAAGGTTTTGGTGAGTCTGTTTTTCATTATGTATTTTTTTGAAGAGCCTAGAGGATAACCGAACACAACATCGGCCACAGGAACATAATAAAACATTTTATCACACACAAACATCAAACTTCACATAGCATCACGGCAAACTCCTGTTGCCACGACGTCTTCATTGAACCTTTCCACCCCCCTACGCTAACTAAACCACTTTGATTAAATGAGAGAAGTTGAGAAGATTGATATATAATTTACTGGGAAATAATTCTGTATACGGTAATTTAGGAGTCCGGGTGGGGGTTGTGATCCGATTCTCTTGTATGTGAGAATTGGAGCACAGGCATTGAAAAGATGGATAACATAATTTCTGAGAGGATGAAGAACTGATTGTCTGGGTCTACGGATGTCGGACTGCACTTGGATGACATCCTGAGTGCAGTCTGATGTCTCATACGCACTCATAGACTTACAGTTAGGTCCATATATATTTGGACAGAGACAACATTTTTCTAATTTTGGTTATAGACATTACCACAATAAATTTTAAACAAAACATTGCAGATGCAGTTAAAGTTCAGACTTTCAGCTTTTATTTGAGGGCATCCACATTAAAAATGGATGAAGGGTTTAGGAGTTTCAGCTCCTTAACATGTGCCACCCTGTTTTTAAAGGGACCAAAAGTAATTGGACAGATTCAATAATTGTAACTAAAATGTTCATTTCTAGTACTTGGTTGAAAACCCTTTGTTGGCACTGACTGCCTGAAGTCTTGAACTCATGGACATCACCAGACGCTGTGTTTCCTCCTTTTTGATGCTCTGCCAGGCCTTCACTGCGGTGGTTTTCAGTTGCTGTTTGTTTGTGGGCCTTTCTGTCTGAAGTTTAGTCTTTAACAAGTTAAAAGCTGCTCAATTGGGTTGTGATCAGGTGACTGACTTGGCCATTCTAGAATATTCCACTTCTTTGCTTTAATAAACTCCTGGGTTGCTTTGACTTTATGTTTTGGGTCATTGTCCATCTGTAGTATGAGATGACAACCAATCAGTTTGGCTGCATTTGGCTGGATCTGAGCACACAGTATGTCTCTGAATACCTCAGAATTCATTCGGCTGCTTCTGTCCTGTGTCACATCATCAATAAACACTAGTGACCCAGTGCCACTGGCAGCCATGCATGCCCGCGCCATCACACTGCCTCCGCCGTGTTTTACAGATTATGTGGTATGCTTTGTGATCATGAGATGTACCACGCCTTCACCATACTTTTCTCTTTCCATCATTCTGGTAGAGGTTGATCTTGGCTTCATCTGTCCAAAGAATGTTCTTCCAGAACTGTGCTGGCTTTTTTAGATGTTTTTTAGCAAAGTCCAGTCTAGCCTTTTTATTCTTGATGCTTATGAGTGGCTGCACCGTGCAGTGAACCCTCTGTATTTACTTTCATGCAGTCTTCTCTTTATGATAGATTTGGATATTGATACTCCGACCTCCTGGAGAGTGTTGGTCACTTGGTTGGCTGTTGTGAAGGGGTTTCTCTTCACCATGGAGATTATTCTGCGATCATCCACCACTGTTGTCTTCCGTGGGCGCCCAGGTCTTTTTGCATTGATGAGTTCACCAGTGCTTTCTTTCTTTCTCAGGATGTACCAAACTGTAGATTTTGCCACTCCTAATATTGTAGCAAATTCTCGGATGGGTTTTTTCTGTTTTCGCAGCTTAAGGATGGCTTGTTTCACCTGCATGGAGAGCTCCTTTGACCGCATGTTTACTTCACAGCAAAACCTTCCAAATGCAGCACCACACCTCAAATCAACTCCAGGCCTTTTATCTGCTTAATTGAGAACTACATAACGAAGGGATTGCCCACACCTGTCCATGAAATAGCCTTGGAGTCAATTGTCCAATTACTTTTGGTCCCTTTAAAAACAGGGTGGCACATGTTAAGGAGCTGAAACTCCTAAACCCTTCATCCAATTTTAATGTGGATACCCTCAAATGAAAGCTGAAAGTCTGAACTTCAACTGCATCTGAATTGTTTTGTTTAAAATTCATTGTGGTAATGTTTATAACCAAAATTACAAAAATGTTGTCTATGTCCAAATATATATGGACCTAACTGTATACCGCTGCACAGGATTCGAAATCTGGAGCCACTCGCAACATGCGATTCGACATGAGAAAAAAATAACATCTGCGTTGGCCCATAGTCTAACATTGATCCGAGTGCAATCCGATAAAGCAGTGGATAGCACTAGGCCGTGTTATACGATCGTATGAGCGAACCCTTACAGATCCATTTTAAAGAACCCAGATGAGCTAAACTATTGTGCTGCAATCGTAGGGGTTGGAACATGATTCCAGGATTCTTATTTTTGAGCATTGCATCTTCTGTGTCATGTTTCCCCATTTTAGGTCCTGTATTAGGTATAAGTCCATAGTCACACTAGAGAGGAATACGGACGAGTGCTAGGCGAGAAAAAAAATCGCACAGCACTCGGACCAATGTTAATCTATATGGCAGCTCCAATCATCCGTTTTTCTCTCGGCCATATTATACGTGAGAGTGAAATCGCAGCATGCTGTGTTTGTCACTGTATTACGCCCGAAATACGGTTAAATAGTTTACAACCGGGAGCCATGCTAATGCTACCGTCCCGACTGTAAACCACTGTGTAATGAATGAAAAGCTTCCCCGTGGGAAAGTTTCTGAACTTTTTCCCATGCTGCCAAGTTCATCTCAGGTCAGGCATGGCCGCTGCACAACCTCAGTGACTCAGTGACTACCGCTGACGTCACTGAGCATGCACAGACTCACGGACTGACCTGAGGTGAACTCGGCAGCATGGGAAAAAGTTCCAAAACTTTCCCACGCTACAGAGTTCATGTCCAGTCAGGCGGGAGGGGAGGCTGCACAGGCAGCATTTCATTCATTACACAGTGGTTTACAGCTAGGGGGTGTGCATTAGCACCACTCCCATTTGTAAACTATTTAACCCCTTGAGCAAGCTGACATTAACACCTTATTATGCCATATGCCACCGCTACATCTTATACAGTTAGGTCCATATATATTTGGACAGAGACAACATTTTTCTAATTTTGGTTATAGACATTACCACAATGAATTTTAAACAAAACAATTCAGATGCAGTTGAAATTCAGATTTTCAGCTTTCATTTGAGGGTATCCACATTAAAATTGGATGAAGGATTTAGGAGTTTCAGCTCCTTAACATGTGCCACCCTGTTTTTAAAGGAACCAAAAGTAATTGGACAGATTAAATAATTGTAAATAAAATGTTCAGTTTTAGTATTTGGATGAAAACCCTTTGTTGGCAATGACTGCCTGAAGTCTTGAACTCATGGACATCACCAGACGCTGTGTTTCCTCCTTTTTGATGCTCTGCCAGGCCTTCACTGCGGTGGTTTTCAGTTGCTGTTTGTTTGTGGGCCTTTCTGTCTGAAGTTTAGTCTTTAACAAGTGAAATGCTGCTCAATTGGGTTGAGATCAGGTGACTGACTTGGCCATTCAAGAATATTCCACTTCTTTGCTTTAATAAACTCCTGGGTTGCTTTGGCTTTATGTTTTGGGTCATTGTCCATCTGTAGTATGAGACGACGACCAATCAGTTTGGCTGCATTTGGCTGGATCTGAGCACACAGTATGGCGGCTCTGAATACCTCAGAATTCATTCAGCTGCTTCTGTCCTGTGTCACATCATCAATAAACACTAGTGACCCAGTGCCACTGGCCGCCATGCATGCCCGCGCCATCACACTGCCTCCGCCGTGTTTTACAGATGATGTGGTATGCTTTGGATCATGAGCTGTACCACGCCTTCACCATACTTTTCTCTTTCCATCATTCTGGTAGAGGTTGTTCTTGGTTTCATCTGTCCAAAGAATGTTCTTCCAGAACTGTGCGGCTTTTGTAGATGTTTTTTAGCCTTTTCATTCTTGATGCTTATGAGTGGCTGCACCGTGCAGTGAACCCTCTGTAGTTACTTTCATGCAGTCTTCTCTTTATGGTAGATTTGGATATTGATACGCCGACCTCCTGGAGAGTGTTGGTCACTTGGTCGGCTGTTGTGAATGAGTTTCTCTTCACCATGGAGATTATTCTGCGATCATCCACCACTGTTGTCTTCCGTGGGCGCCCAGGTCTTTTTGCATTGATGAGTTCACCAGTGCTTTCTTTCTTTCTCAGGATGTACCAAACTGTAGATTTTGCCACTCCTAATATTGTAGCAATTTCTCGAATGGGTTTTTTCTGTTTTCGCAGCTTAAGGATGGCTTGTGTCACCTGTAGGGAGAGCTCCTCTGACCGCATGTTTACTTCACAGCAAAACCTTCCAAATGCAAGCACCACACCTCAAATCAACTCCAGGCCTTTTATCTGCTTAATTGAGAATGACATAACGAAAGGATTGCCCACACCTGTCCATGAAATAGCCTTGGAGTCAATTGTCCAATTACTTTTGGTCCCTTTAAAAACAGGGTGGCACATGTTAAGGAGCTGAAACTCCTAAACCCTTCATCCAATTTTAATGTGGATACCCTCAAATGAAAGCTGAATATCTGAACTTCAACTGCATCTGAATTGTTTTGTTTAAAATTTATTGTGGTAATGTCTATATCCAAGATTAGAAAAATGTTGTCTCTGTCCAAATATATATGGACCTAACTGTAGATGCGCCTTTTCTGGGGTGGCTGTGTGCTGGCATTTTTAGCCAGGAAAGGGTCAATATCTATGGCCCCTTCCTAGGCTATGAATATTAGCCCGCAGCTATCTGCACAGCCTTTCTGGATGCTGATTATAGGGGGACCCTACGTCACTTTTTTGGGGGGCCCCCTATGAGAATAGCCAGTAAAGGCTAAATATACAGCTGCGGGCTGATATTCATAAACTGGGAAGATCCATGGGTATTAATCCCTTCCCATGCTAAAAATATCGGCCTGGCTGTCAGCTTTCCCTCACTGGCAAAGAAAATTGCGCGGGAGACCACGCAATTTTTTTCGCTTGTAGGATGGAAGTTGTTGAGCCAATAAATAGGCTTCCACATTATTTAGTCATGATTTTCTGGGCCAGGATCCATTATATGTTCATTTTGCAAGCCGATGAGAAAATCTCGCCATACGGATGTCACACGGATGCTTAGATGCAAGAAAATCGCATCCTAGCACTGCACACGGATGACATACGGATCACTGTTCAGGGAACATTTCTGCGATTCTCGGCCGTGAAATATGGACCGATTTTTTTTATACGAATTGTTTTTTTGTTCGTAGTGTTCCATTAACTAATTTTTTTTTTCCGAAAATTTAGGTTGAGTTTCTATTGTTACGTTTCGTGAGCTGGGTCTGACAACTATTCTATACTTAGAAAACAATATGGGTTGGTGTATGGTTGCTAACAAAATAAATGTTTAATTTTACAGGAACTAAAGACAAACCCTGTGTTTATTATAGGAGGAGCGGAGCGTGAAGATGTCAATCAGGGGGTATTAGGTGAGTGGATCTGAATTCAGAAAAAAAAAAGGAAAACTAAACACATTTAAAGGGAATGTGTCAGCAGGTTTTTGCTATATAATCTGGAAACAGCAGGAGATAGGGGCAGAAACACAGATTTTCAATGTTGTGTCATATATTAAGCTGTGTGCTGTTGTTTACTTAGGCTACGTTCACACTAGCGTTATGCTAGTGTGCGTCGGGTTAGCGTCGGGTTAGCGTCGGGTGACGCAGCGGCGACGCACGCGTCATGCGCCCCTATGTTTAACATGGGGGACGCATGCGTTTTTGTTTGTTGCGTTGTGCGACGCATGCGTCTTTTTTGCCGCAAGCGTCGGACCAAGAAAACGAAACAAGTTGCATTTTTCTTGCGTCCGATTTTCGGCAAAAAACGACGCATGCGTCGCAAAACGCAGCGTTTTTGCGTGCGTTTTGCCGCGTTTTTGCGTGCGTTGTGCGTTGCGTCGCCGACGCAGCGGCGCACAACGCTAGTGTGAACGTAGCCTCACAATGATGGTTTTATCACTAGGAGATTATCATTACCCTTACTCTTTCCAACCACGCCCCTCCCTCTGATAAGCAGCTCACTGTCAATAGACAATGTATTTACAAAGCTGTGGTGTCGGTGGGATTAGCTTTCTCAGCTCTGCTTCATGCTACATCTAAGAACTCACAATTGCTGCATCCAGTAAACTCAGTGACACATCGTTTGAATCAGGGTCTCTCTTCCTACATTATACTGCTCTCAGATGAGGTAGGAAAAATCTGGTAACAGATTTCCTTTGAAGAGGACCTGTCATCAGGTCAAAAGTGTTCACTATCTGCTGCTACCCTTAGTATTGTTTGTTTTTTTTAAATCAAAACTTAAGAAAACTTGAAAGCGGGATCTGATGGTGACTCTGATAGGAGGACTGGAATAGGAGACTACTGCTATAGATACTGTTCACCTTCTCCTGTCACTTCTTGGTCCTATAAAAATGTATAATGGTGTTTGAGTCACTAGCGGACACAGATAGAAGAGGTGCAAGAACACTACATGGGCACTGTTCTGCCTTCCTCCATGTATGGTGCTGTGTGGATTTCAGCATACGGCTAATCCTCATCCACTTCCCAGTAAACAGACTGTATGGATTCTGAGATGAACAGTGGACAATAATGGGTAAAAAAAACTACAAGGAAATAACAGCGTATCAGTACTTGGCACATTACAGCATGATACAGGATACAATAAAATGAATAACAGGGACATTACAGATATAACATGTCTGCAAGCCTTCTTGCCGGGAAATTAAGGGGGCGGTACTAATTAGAATACATTACTTGTTAAAGAGGAAAGGTGCCTGAATCAAGGGACAGGAGAAATGGGTACCTAATGACCTCTAATGCTTATAACTAGTACTACACTATGTATTAAAGGGAACCTGTCACCCCGTTTTTTCAGATTGAGATATAAATACTGTTAAATAGGGCCTGCGCTGTGCGTTACAATAGTGTATGTAGTGTACCCTGATTCCCCACCTATGCTGCGAAATGCATTACCAAAGTCGCCGTTTTCGCCTGTCAATCAGGCTGGTCAGGTCAGGTGGGCGTGGTGACATCGCTCTTTTCTTCCCCAGCTTTCCGTTGGTGGCGTAGCGGTGTGCGCATGTCCAAGTGCCGAATCCACTGCGCGCAGGTGAAGAAAAAGCGCGCGATCTGCGCTATTACCCTTGTCATCGGTGGGGGCGGCCATCTTCCTGGGGCCGCGCATGCGCAGATGGAGTGCTCTGGTGCCTGGGGCTTCAGTAAAATAGCCGCGGCATGCCGCGCGTGCGCAGATGAGATCGTGGCGGCCATTTTCCTAAAGCCGAGTTTGCATCTCGGCTTCAGGAAAATGGCCGCCGCAATCTCCATCTACGCAGCAGAGCACTCCATCTGCGCATGCGCGGCCCCAGGAAGATGGCCGCCCCCACCGATGACAAGGGTAATAGCGCAGATCGCGCGCTTTTTCTTCACCTGCGCGCAGTGGATTCGGCACTTGGACATGCGCACACCGCTACGCCACCAACGGAAAGCTGGGGAAGAAAAGAGCGATGTCACCACGCCCACCTGACCTGACCAGCCTGATTGACAGGCGAAAACGACGACTTTGGTAATGTATTTCGCAGCATAGGTGGGGAATCAGGGTACACTACATACACTATTGTAACGCACAGCGCAGGCCCTATTTAACAGTATTTTTATCTCAATCTGAAAAAACGGGGTGACAGGTTTCCTTTAAATTGGTACCTTGTCATATCTTGCCATAATGCACAATTCCACCTGCTTTAGAGGTCAAACTGGTCCCCTTCTCTCTTGGCGACTGTGTAGGTGCACATGTTTGCACCAATGACACACCTGCCCCTGGGTTGACCCATATGAAACCTTTTGGACCTATACACAAAATAGGTGATAAATGTTTCTCGTAAGTGCAATGTTCCTGTGTCCAACGGCTGAAAAGAAAAATGGCCACGCGTGTTCACTACTGCCCTTTTTTCAAGTGGTCGTCCCACAAACAAAGTGCATTTTAATTAAATAGATCTTGGAATAACATTAACTTCCATAATTGAATATGGAGTGTTAAAAAAAATTACTCCTGTGCTGAGATAATATTCTAAGTGTGCCTCTGCTATGTACTGTATAATGGATGTGTCTGACCTTGTTGGAATATGCTCTGAATATACCGCAGCTCCTGGGCAGGGGAGGAAGCATAAGAATATACAGATTAGACACCAGGGGATTGCAGCTGATAAAACATTTCACTGTTTGTTTTATCACAGGAGTGAATGTTTCCTGTGAACTCCATCTCCTTGGTAAAAAAGCATTAAAAATTTGCACTAAATAACATGATGCATATCTCTGGAACTGTATGGTGGATTAAAAAAAAAATTGAATACCAAGGGGAGCAGCAGAAATAAAATAAGGGCAAAACCTGGACACTTTTGACCTGATGACAGGTCCTGTATAAATTTGAAAACTGTTGTTAATGGTACGTGCTTATCTCCTGAGCCCAAATTATAGTCATATATTGTAAATTGCGCCATGGAGAGGGAAGGGGTCATCTACATTATAAATGACTCTCGTGAATATTTATTTACACAGGCAATTGTTGGTTCCTCGGCTCCATCGCATGCCTCACAACGAATAAAGATTGCTTGTGCCGTGTAATTCCACAAGACCAAAGTTTTGACAAGGACTATGCCGGGATCTTCTGTTTTAAGGTAAATATAAGGTAAATTAAGCCACAATACAATGATAATAATAACGCCCCCAACTACTGTGTGCCACTTTTTTTATACTGGAGTCTTCTTGTAATAACGCCCCCACCTACTGTGTGCCACTTTTTTATACTGGAGTCTTGTTGTGGAGCAGAAGGGCATTAGGGCATGGGTGTGACTTTGCACTCCCTATGGCTACGCCCCTGCTTAGAATCCAATGAATTGCCGATAAGGCAACCACTCAACATTTTTTGCCCATACGCGATCCTGTATTTGTGGTTTGAATATACAGTGCAAAAAGGCTTAATTTTCAATTATTAAGCCAAAAGCATATCCAAAACAAACACCTAAAGAAGTTAGACTTTTAGAAAGGGCTGAAAAACTTTTTATTGCTATTTATTATTAAAATATGACAAGAGAGATCATATAAATATGTAAAAACAGGGCAGTGCGAATGCAGAAGAAGGTGCGTATCCCTGGATTGAATTATAATACAATATACTGATTGGTCAAATATAAGTCCCGGTATATATTGCAGGTAGAGGATCACAGAGGATTTCTTTTGTCAGGTTTTTAAACAATATTTTACCTCCCAAGATGTCTGCGATCTCCTGCTGTAATGTCAGTATTGGTCTTTTGCTTCCTCCCCTGCCCAGGATATGTGGTATGTTCCGTACACGGTCAGACACAGACAATTTTTAAAATGAACTTTCGCTCGTGGGAAAACCCCTTTAAAAAGCAAGTATCAACGCCAACATGGCTCCTCCTAAAAAGTATGTCAAAGAAGAGAGCACAGACGGGAGAAGTCAGCACATCAGGAAAGAGAGTGGATAGGTGGGTGAGCACATCGGGGAGAGATTCTCAACGCTGCAAAACCAGCCCCCATCGTGACATTCCCGCCCTCCCGATTCGATAGCATCCGGCCTCCATCTAGTGAAATAAATAAAGACATACAAACAGAAACCCAGGTATGAGTGAAAAAAAGTGCCAAAGAATTCTGTGTATGCTGTATGCATGTAACCATATGAATGTACGTGAATAGGCATCACGTAGCATACCTATAAACATAGAAAATATATGTTCAGATAGATTACATCATAAAAGTGAGAAATATAATGAATTACAAAATTAATGAGAATTTATGAAATACTAAAGTGAAGCAGTGCATGTGTATTTCCTGTATGCTGTAAGCCATAATCATCAACATTAACAGAAATAAACATGAGGATTAGATCACTCAGTGTGTAATGACTCTATAGAATATGAGTTTCACTTTTTGGATTGAAGAACTGAAATAAATTAACTATTTGATGATATTCTAATTTTGTGAGAACCACCTATATAGACATACGCATACACGGCCTGCATGCATACACACCCAGCAAAAACCATAATTAGAGAAAAACTACAGGGTGGGCCATTTATATGGATACACCTAAATAAAATGGGAACGGTTGGTGATATCAACTTCCTGCTTGTGACACATTAGTATATGGGAGGGGGAAAACTTTTCAAGATAGGTGGTGACCATGGCGGCCATTTTGAAGTCAGCCATTTTGGAGCCAACTTTATTTTTTTTCAATAGGAAGAGGGTCATGTGACACATCAAACTTGTTGGGAATTTCACAAGAAAATCAATGGCGTGCTTGTTTTTAACATAACTTTAATCTTTCATGAGTTATTTACAAGTTTATGACCACTTATAAAATGTGTTCAAAGTGCTGCCCGTTGTGTTGGATCGTCAAGGCAACCCTCTTCTCCCACTCTTGACACACTGATAGCAATACCGCAGAAGAAATGCTAGCACAGGCTTCCAGTATCCGTTGTTTCAGATGCTGCACATCTCGTATCTTCACAGCATAGATAATTGCCTTCAGATGACCCCCAAAGATAAAAGTCTAAGGGGGTCAGATCGGGAGACCTTGGTGGCCATTCAACTGGCCCACGACGACCAATCCACTTTCCAGGAAATTGTTCAGGTAGGAATGCTTGGACCTGACACCCATAATGTGGTGGGGAACCATCTTGGGTGTCAGGTCCGAGCATTCCTACATCCATATAAATGGCCCACCCTATGAATATTAAAAAAAGGTTCAATCTCGCTCATTTCTCCTCCTCTTTTCCTTCTCCCCTCTTCTTCATAAAAAACAGAAGAGATCCATCCTGTTTTCAGATACTTACATGAGCTTTGTCATATTTTAATTATGAATAGGAATGAAGATTTTTCAGCCCTTTCTAAAAGCCTCATTTCTTTAGGTGTTTGACTACACAGTGTGGAACATATTGAATTTTTTTTATCCATGTAAATGAACATATTGAATTTTTTAATCCATGGAAATAATCTTAAAATGCAAAAAAAAAAACCAACAAAAAACAAAATCTCAATCCGACCCAAAAAATAAGCTGCCATACAGCAGCCTCAAGTGAGCCTTTGATAGAGACAAGTGTTCTGCATACAAGCCTACATAGTTTATATTTGGAATTTTAAATGCTCACTTTTCACAAACATGGTATCTGATATGATATAAATGTTTACAAAAATGCTAAAAAGAGCAAAAATCTCTACAAAATGCTTTTTCTCAGGGACAAAAAATACTCCTTTTAAATCCTACCCCTTAGACACCTGTCTTAGCCTCTCACATAGCCAAATCAGATCTCATACTTTGCACTGACGAGGGGCAACACCCCAAAACACAGTGTCTGCAAATTGAGATTCTGGTTTGACTTTTTAGCCTAAGTCATATTGCAAGGCTCGTTGCAGGGTCAATATTGACTTTTAGTATCGCTGCTTCCATTAGGTGGCACTAGAGTTCAAGTCCTCTTTGAGGAGACAATTTGCATATTTAATTTCTGCAATTTGCAGATGTATTTGCATATTTAATTTCGTAGAGGAGCATGCATGGCTTTCCTCACTCTGACATGCCAGGCTTGACATATCACCCTCCACAAAGAGAAACATTACCTCTTAAGGTACCTTTACACTAAACGACTTACCAACGATCACGACCAGTGATACGACCTGGCCGTGATCGTTGGTAAGTCGTTGTGTGGTCGCTGGGGAGCTGTCACACAGACAGCTCTCTCCAGTGACCAACGATCAGGGGAACGACTTCGGCATCGTTGAAACTGTCTTCAACGATGCCGAAGTCCCCCTGCAGCACCCGGGTAACCAGGGTAAACATCGGGTTACTAAGTGCAGGGCCGTGCTTAGTAACCCGATATTTACCCTGGTTACCATTGTAAAAGTGAAAAAAAAAACCACTACATACTCACATTCCGATGTCTGTCACATCCCCCGCCGGCGTCCACAGGGTTAAAACTGCTTTCGGCAAGAGCGCTGCTAATGCACGCGCTGCTGCCGAGAGTTTCCCTGCACTAACTGTGTCAGCGCCGGCTGTAAAGCAGAGCACAGCGTTGCCGTCACCGCTGTGCTCTGCTTTACGGCCGGCGCTGACACAGTGGACGCCGGGGGACGTGACAGACATCAGAATGTGAGTATGTAGTGTTTTTTTTTTCACTTTTACAATGGTAACCAGGGTAAATATCGGGTTACTAAGCGTGGCCCTGCGCTTAGTAACCCGATATTTACCCTGGTTACCAGTGAACACATCGCTGGATCGGCGTCACACACGCCGATCCAGCGATGACAGCAGGTGATCAGCGACCAAAAAATGGTCCTGATCATTCCCCAACGACCAACGATCTCCCAGCAGGGGCCTGATGATTGGTCGCTGTCACACATAACGAGATTGTTAGCGGGATCGTTGCTACGTCACCAAAAGCGTGACGTTGCAACGATATCGTTAACGAAATCGTTATGTGTGACGGTACCTTTAGACCCCAAACCTTACACTCAAAATGTTTGTAGGGCTAAGGAGATTAACCGCTATACGATACATAGGACAAATGGAAATCACAGTGGGAATCCATCGCTTGGGATGTTAGTTCATTAGCCAGAAAGAAAAGGATTTCTAAATGTAAAACCACTGGCTAATTCGAATTTCCCATATTAAAAAGATTTGTGCCATGAAATAACTCAATTACTGGAACACATTCAATGTAAATGTGTCACCATAAAGTTCTGGTTTCTTGCAGTTTTGGCAGTACGGACAATGGGTGAAAGTTGTTGTCGATGACAAGCTGCCTACCAAGAATAACAAGCTCATTTTTGTAGAATCCAAAACTTCTGAAGAATTCTGGAGCGCCCTCCTGGAAAAAGCTTATGCTAAGTAAGTGCAATAAAAATAAATACTAAAAATATGGAAAAATGTGCAGTAGACGTTTCATGTAACATTTGAAAAATGTAATCAGAATGCTGAGATGGTTCAGAAATTTGTGAAAAGCAGAGTAGAACCAAGAAAGAAGTCAAGAAATGGATTTGTGGTCCAAAAATGAACAAAATCTAAATTTTCCATATGATCTCATTATTTCACTCGATCTCCACGAAGCCATTGAAGGACCTAGCAGAAAAAAAAAATTTAGATGGCTGACCTTACACAACAATCAGGGATTTGAAGCTCGTTCTACAGTACAGGCAATAAATCGTTTCTGAAGAATAAATGAAAAAACGTGAAGCAAATCTAAAGAGAATATGTTACAAACGTTTTTCATTTTCTGGCTAAATAACCAAATCCATTAATGGATCGTTAAAGGGACTATCTCACCAACCAGAAAACAGGATAAGGAATAGATTTAGGATGTGCAAGGTTTTGAGATCTGGGACCCCTACCAACCAAGATAACATGTCTTCTATGGGAATAGAGTGGTTGTCCTATTACGTGACCACCACGCCATTCTCATTTATGGCTCTGTTGTAGATGTGTTCTGACTTATAAAGTCAGATTATGGGATCATCAGTGAAGCCAAATTATGGACTCGGCCCTCTCAGTCTCGAGCGCTTGGAGAAAAGAAATGCACACCATTGCGAGCTTAAACAATTCTGTTTATTAACCATGTGAGCAAGATTCTTATACCACTTGTAGACAAATGTAGTTCCCATTGGAAATTTGCATCACAAACATTTTATGAAATTTTGCCAGTATTTTCTCAATGAACTACCCATAACACACAGTTTCTCAAAAAATATAGAATATAGAGGAAAATATTAACCCTTCTTTATCAGTTTCCCCTTTTGTAAGGGTAATGAGCATGAGTGATTACCATTCCCATAGTGGAGTGGTGGTCATGAATAAGTGCTACTGCTCCATTCACGTAGGGAACACAGGACCCCTGTTAAGTTCACCGAAAATACATTTATAAATCATAGTCGATAATCTCGTTAACGGAAAATTCTATTCCCAAGGTCGAGTTATCTCACAATTAGATAAACCAGTGGGCCCAGGCTCCAAGATAATATTCTTCTATGGTTCTGCAGAAGCCAGCCCCAACTGGGTCAAGTTATTTGCCCCTTGGGTGCACTTACTGTGGGATGATTCACAAACCTGACCATGTGGCTACCGTCTCTTTTACCTCGTAGTAAGCAGTAATAATCAAAACTTTATTGGCTACAGGATCAACGGATCGTATGAAGGCCTTGAGGCAGGTTACGTTTTGGAATCATTGGTGGACTTCACCGGTGGGGTCGGGGAAGTATACAGAACAAAGTCTGCTCCAAACGATTTGCTTGAAATAATCCAAAGAAGACTATTGGAGAAATCCCTAGTTGGCTGTACCTCAGTAAGTTAAGAGTGTTAATTTGCGATAGTGTTCAGTAAACTCAATGCATTCTGTGACTAGAGCTTACCTGCAATCCCAAACTTAACCTGTGGACAAAATTGTCAATTTCTTGATAAAAATGAAAAGTAGATTATAGAGCTAAGTGAATCGGTTCAATGCAAATCTCATATGTGTCGGAATTTTTAAGAATTTGCTGAATCTGTGAATTTCAATAATTCGCAAATCATAGAAAATAGCTGGAAATATACGGTATATACAAAAGAAGACATCTGATTTATATAGGTAAAATACAAAGAAATCAGACATAGGATGAGAGTCTGATATATGTAGCGTAACTGGAATAAATAAAATGCATATAAAGATGAATCGCTATCAAAAACTAGTTGATGATGTAGATACAAAGGTGTCTAATAGTCTAAAGGTACCGTTACACTAAACGACTTACCAACGATCACGACCAGCGATACGACCTGGCCGTGATCGTTGGTACGTCGTTGTGTGGTCGCTGGGGAGCTGTCAGACAGACAGCTCTCTCCAGCGACCAACGATGCCGAAGTCCCCGGGTAACCAGGGTAAACATCGGGTTACTAAGCGCATGGCCGTGCTAAGTAACCCGATATTTACCCTGGTTACCATTGTAAAAGTAAAAAAAAAAAAAACAGTACATACTCACATTCCGATGTGTCACGTCCCCCGGCGTCAGCGTCCCGCACTGACTGTGTCAGCGCCGGCCGTAAAGCAGAGCACAGCAGTGCTTAGTAACCCGATATTTACCCTGGTTACCAGTGAACACATCGCTGGATCGGCGTCACACACGCTGATCCAGCGATGACAGCGGGTGATCAGCGACCAAAAAAAGGTCCTGATCATTCCCCAGTGACCAACGATCTGCCAGCAGGGGCCTGATCGTTGGTCGCTGTCACACATAACGATTTCGTTAACGATATCGTTGCTACGTCACAAAAAGCGTGACGTTGCAACGATATCGTTAACGAAATCGTTATGTGTGAAGGTACCTTAAGGGTTTAATACATGTAAGACAATGAAAAGTACATCCAACCTGAAAACTACAATGAAGACATCCAGAGTGATGAGAAAATTATATTATAATTATGCAGTAATTTCGTAACACAATACTATGGGGTTACCAATCAATAATTCATAAAAAGTGCATAGTGCATGAACTGTAATACTAAATTACAATGGACAACGAATTCAGTAGTAAAATTACATCAGAATACAGGATAGCTGCAGACTCAGAGTGCAAGCACAGGGCATACCAAAATGCAAAACTGCTATAGACCCATGCATAGTGCAAGTTGTATATTTACCTAAAATACCATCCTGACGCGCGTTTAGTCGTAGCTTCTTCCAAGGGGCTTAAAGTAGCGGTGCTGTGTTTTGGCTCTAATCTTCTAATCAGCTCAGATTGGCCCATTGGCTTGCCACCAACAATTGTATGTTATGTCTAACACATTACATGTTGTAGCACAGCCAATCAGTAGGGACTGTTATTGCCTGTATAAAAGCAGAGCCAGGGAATGCAGCAGCCAGTGTTTGGTGAATTTGGATAGTGGGAGGATGTCAGAACTCACAGCTTAGCTAGGGAAAGAAAGTTATAAAACACTGAATAAACAGTACCGATGGTGTGTGACAGCACATCAATGAAGGAAATTATTATGTGAGGAAAATACAATAATGGCATACACATTTTCCAGGGCTATTGGAGGCTTTGGGGTCCTTTTGATTTGCTTTATATCAAATTGCCGTGTGTCAATTTCCTTGGAAAAATTTTAATCTCAAAAGATTTGCTCGCCTCTAACCGTTTCCTTTTAATCATGAAACCTTTATAATGTTCAGATCTTAAAGATGAAATAGTTTGAAAAATTGCTGAGATAAGTAAAACGTCATGGACCGTAGATTTGGAGGTTTACTGACAGTTTATTCAACTCTACTCACAAAGATTAACGCTGCTCAATCTTTTTAATTCTTCTTAGCAGTTCGGAGATTCCAAAGCAAAACATTTAAGCGAGAGTATCGTCAGAGGTCATATATACTCGATAACTAGAGTAGAGGAGGTGAGGAGGAAACTCCAACACATTCTAGACTTGAGCGGCATTGAGAGGTCTTTATGTTCACTAATATATGTTCTCTGAAGGTCACTTCTGGTGAAAATAAAGTTCAGCTCATCAGAGTGTGGAATCCCTGGGGTTACAGTGAATGGACCGGAGCTTGGAGTGATAAGTATGGTCTACACTTCTTGAAAGATCATTCGTAATTCATATTCTTATTACAGCTTGCAGTAGACATAGAAAACTCATGGACTCACTTACTCCCGCATGTTCAGACGTGTGAGGCACTGTGGGATTAAAGTTGGAATCATATGTGAAAACTGACCGGCTCTCGAATACGGGATGCACAAGTAGTCAATTGGTCCCTGTGCGGTTTGCACCGGTGGCTTTTTCACAGTGAATTGTGATGACGATAACTATGGTTTTTAGTCAATCTAACTTACTAAGGTTCTTCTTTTTTCAACAGCTCATTACTGCCTACATATTCTTATGAATATCAGCCTAAGTAATGAAACTTTAACCCCTTCTCGGCATAGGAAGTACATGTCCTCTTTGTAGGGGCATGTGCCAGCGGTGTTTTACAGTCGGGTCCTGCCTCTAGCTTCTATTTTACAACTTAGAAACCACTGTTTCAATCTCCGAATGCTGCATTTAAGTGGTTCCGATGTGCAAAATGTTTCGGTGTTCACCAGTACCCACGCGGCATGATCTAATGATCGAAGTGGCCCATTGAATGCCTGAGATACCGTAAACTTTGCACCTTTATGAAGTCCAGCTACCTAAAGCATAATGCAAAAATGAAATACTAGAGTATATGACATTAGCGGTTCAAGTTCTCTAGGTAGACTAAAAACAAAAAGTAATAAAAGTTTTTAAGAAGATGAAGATAAAATATAAAATGAACATTAAGGATTTAAATCCGCTACATCTTTCCCAAAATAAATATATATAAAAAAGCATTGCCTATAGTCATGTCTGTAAATGTATGAGCTACAAAGATAGAAAATTAAGTCATTGATATGGTTAACCGCGTAAAGAAACAAATCTAAATGCCCAAAATTGCTATCTTTGTTCACTCCAACTCCCCCCCCCCCCATAATTGCAATTTACAATTAAAAAAAATCAAAACAACACGTGTTTCCCAAAATGGTATCAATAAAAGTGACAGTTTGTTATGAAAAAAACAAGCCCCTATACAGACCTATCAATGAGAAAATTTAAAAAAATGGTGAAACAATTTTTTTAAAAAGTTTTGCTATTTAATTAATTATATAATAATGAAAAATATTACATAAAAATAAAAATTTTTAGTGCTATCATTTTTTGGAAACATAACATTTTGGATGACTTTTAAGGCTCTGTTCGTTATCCTGTGCTGTGTAATGAAAACAAATGTCAGGGATTCTATCAAAATCTTCATAATAAGTTACATAGATTGAAAAAAGACCAAGGTCCATCAAATTCAACTTTTTTTCTACCAAGTGTACATTTGTTGACAATTATCTATAACCCACGATGTTATCTGTAGTGAGGAAATCGTCCAGCCCTTTTTTAAAAGCTGTTATAGTATCTGCCATTATTACCTCTTGTGGTCATGATCCCAAAGTGTGACTGTTCTTACTGTAAAGAACCCTTTCCTATTTACGGTAGCTGCCGCAATCGCCTTTTTTCCACCCATAATGACCTTAGTGTGGTTTTTGGAACTGACCACATTTATATTTATACATATAAATGAGATCCCCTCTGAGGCGTCCTTTTTCCAAACTAAACAAGCTCAACTTTTAAAACTTTCATCATATGAAATTTATGTTCAGAGTCCAGATAAATCATATTAGTTGCATTTCCAACATCCAGATTTGCACTTACCTCTTCACAGAAACCCAACATGTTAGATAAACACAAACGATCCTTCATGAATCCGTGCTGGTTGTCAGTTATTATATTATTCTCTACAATATATTTCTGGAGATCATCTCTTAAGATGCCCTCAAAAACTTTGCACACTACTGATGTCAGATTTACCGGACGGTAGTTGCCTGGATCCAACTTCAGATGGGACCCTGAAAGAATAATTCACTGTAATGATGCAGACACCATCATTTTGGGTTGTGCCTGGTCTCTGATCCAGGGGTGTTCATCCTTTTAGAAGTGCCCAAATGTGAGATCAAATGCCCTCTGGTGTATGCCTAAAAAGATGGACACCGTGAGGAAGGTGGACAAATGGAGTCTAAAGAGACTCCATCTGCCTCATTATAGGGAATCTTCCATCAGGGTTTTGCCTGAATCATGTATTTTAGAGATTTACAAGGAAAACACAATATAAATGCTCAGGGTAAAGTGCAGGATAAATGCGAACCGAGCTTTATTTCAATTTTTGGGATGAACAAATCAACATTGTTTCAAGAATTGGGTTTTTGTTCTATTTTTTTTTTTTTTTAAAACACTAACTTTGTGGTATAGCTCTATTTCTCTGGGTGGTATTATTACAATTAAGAATGTTTTTTTTTGCTTCTTTATGTATACAATATATCTGTGTGCCATCTGTAAGCTGCACGTGTTTAACATTGCAAAGGAAAGGAGAAGCTTTGTAATGTATTTATTTCTTTATACACCCATGAAAATGCCCCATATAATGCTGCACATGGTCCCATAAGATGCTCCATAGAGATATTTGCCCCATATAATGCTGCACATGGCCCCATACAGATATTTGCCCCATATAATGCTGCACATGGCCCCATAAGATGCTCCATAGAGATATTTGCCCCATATGCTGTGGCTGTGATTAAAAAATTACATACTCACCTCTCAGGCCCCCGGCACTTGCTATATTCACCTGCTCCCCATTCCAGCGCCGACCACCGCTGTGTCTTCCCCGTCCTCTGCACTGACTGTTCAGGCAGAGGGCGGCGCGCACTAATCATGTCATCGCGCCCTCTGACCTGAGCGTCAGTGCAGAGGACGGGGAAGATGCAGCGGCGCCGACGGTGGAACGGGGAGCAGGTGAATATCGCGCACTGCCCCCCGTCATACTCACTTGCTCCTGGCGCTGTCCCTTCACGTCTGTTCCCCGGCGCCGGCAGCTTCTTCCTGTACTGAGCGGTCACATGGTACCACTCATTACAGTAATTAATATGCGGCTCCACCCCTATGGGAGTGGAGTTGGGTCCATATTCATTGCTGTAATGAGCGGTACCATGTGACCGCTCACTACAGGAAGAAGCTGCTGGCGCCGGGGAACCAGGGACACCGCGCCAGGAGCAGGTGACTATTATTACACAGCTGCCGCTCCCCCTCCCCTGCCGACCCTTGGGTATGACTCGAGTATAAGTCGAGAGGGGCAATTTCAACCTAAAAAATGGGCTGAAATTCTCGGCTTATACTCGAGTATATACGGTATGTGTTTAAACACGGATGTGTGAATGAGGCCTCACTCTTGGTTTTAAGCCGTTGAATATTCTGAAACCATGCTACTCTCCTGTACAGTTGATTCCTCTTTATGGGACTGGTAGTGGTTGACATTGACCTTGTTCTCTGAAAAGTTGGACAAAATATTGTTTGGTGTCTTCAACGTTGCTCTGTAGATGCTACTTGTTTTTCAGTTCAGAACCCACACAAGTCGCACTTCTTAACTTAGAGCTTCCCCAAAAATGCTTAAAAACAGCTTCATCAGGAGTCTCCTGAACTTTGGTTCCAGCTCTCCATGCTGGACACTGCAGATACATAGCCCTCCACAATGACAGACCCTTCATGTATTGTGAGTGCAGCCCCTCTAGGGTGTTATTTTTTATGTGGCCGAAGGATCATTGCCCATCACGCCCGTCCAGTCATCTGAGAAGTCAAAGGTAGTAGTTCTGTGTGTGACGGAAGTTAGCCAGTTGAGATTTTAATTTTTCTTCTCGTTCTCTCAAGTTCTGATGAATGGAACAATGTGGATCCCAAGATAAGAGAAGAACTTAACACTAAGAAAGATGAAGGAGAATTTTGGTGAGTAGTCAGTTTGTCCCCGTAAATCATGCCTATCTGTTGTCACCTTGTCTAATGTCTTGCCAGGTGCATTATTAAATAATTGCCTACTGAAACAACGTCTACTATGTAAGTCCAGTTGCCCCTAAAGAAATGTATCTACTTTATTTGGACTATTTCAATCTTGATAGGTACTTGATTAAAAGGTGTCTTCCCGCTAGGACCCACAACAATCAGCTGGGATCTTTGAGGAAACCTAGCAGTAAGGGCCCGATGTATCAAAGCTTTAACCCTAGAATACTGGTATAAAAAGCATTGAAAAGTCGCAAAATTTTGTCACAATGAGAGGCTGGGCTAAATTTTTACGAATTGTGGTGACTTTCTCCCAGCTCCAACAAAGTAGGTGGAGCTGAGGGGGGAGGGACGAGGACTTTGCAACCCCTGCTTGCCAAATTCATGACAAGTGGTGGTGTTCCTTACTCCATAAATCTCACTCTAGTTCCCATATGGAGTAAAAAGCCAATCAGATCACCTGATTCAATAAGAGGAGAACGCCTCTTTATGTATCAGGAGTGTCTGACTCCAGGAAGCCTTCTCATGAACAACTCTTAAGGTACCGTCACATTTAGCGACGCTGCAGTGATCTAGACAACGATCCCGATCGCTGCAGCGTCGCTGTGTGGTCGCTGGAGAGCTGTCACACAGACAACTCTCCAGCGACCAACGATGCCGAAGTCCCCTGGTAACGCCGATTCAGCGATGTCTTCACTGGTAACCAGGGTAAACATCGGGTTACTAAGCGCAGGGCCGCTGGTTACCAGTGAAGACATCGCTGAATCAGCGTCACACACGCCGATTCAGCGATGTCTGCGGGAGTCCAGCGACGAAATAAAGTTCTGGACTTTCTGCTCCGACCAACGATGTCACAGCAGGATCCAGATCGCTGCTGCCTGTCAAACTCAACGATATCGCTAGCCAGGATGCTGCAACGTCACGGATCGCTAGCGATATCGTTCAGTGTGACGGTACCATTAAATGAGCGAAGGTGAGTTTCAATGCTCCTTTCATTTTGGTGTTGGTGCTGTGTGGCGGCCATTGTTGCTGTGGCTTTGTGCTGGTGGGGCGGCGCGGTTTGGAGTCTTGGGGACTCAGTCTTGCAGCATGGGTGCTGTGGGGCAACAGGCCATCCGCCCTGCTGGTGCATGGCCGCTGTGGCGGTGGGCGCAGCACGGCTCCGCTCCGTTAGGGCGATAGGACCCACTACGAGGTTTGCCGTGAAGTGGCAGTGGGCTTCATACACTCTGATCAGAATGTTAAACTGAAAACCTCATATTCAGTTATATTAATTTTTGCCTAGCGGCTTTAGATCAACGTATGGTTTTGGGATGTGTGGTTCATGCTCTTTTTTTTTTTTTTTCTTTTTTGCAAACCATTAAATGAGGTTTTGCTCACATTTGCGTCTAAAAAAAAATCAGTCCCATTCTCATCCAGAAAATTGAGACAATTTTTTCCTCACTTGTCATCCGTGTGGTCCCCATATACAATCCATTTTTTTTTTATAAAGAAAGTATTAATCATTTACAGGACCATTTAGCATTTCCTATGCTACAGAATTGTAATGTATCAGTAAAAATTGGATACCATACTGATGGTCCGTACGGCATCCTATTTTTTTCTCACACCCATCAGATTTCGGAGTGATACAATTTTTTTCTCACGCCGAATACAGCTGAGAAAAAAATATGCAGATCTGTACTGCCTTATTGTATAACACTGCAATCCGATTTTGTTCTCACAGTGCACTCGTCATAATTATACACTAGTGTGAACAAACTCCGAATCAGGAGCAACAAACACGTGGCGTGTGCCTCCATGCATGCCCTGTCACAAATCTTACCACAGTCACAGACACCATCACTCATCATGAATTTGACGAGCAGGATTCACCCCCGTCCCTCTTCAAGTTTGCCCACTTTGTTGGAGCTGGCTGAAAAATTGTTTGAGAACGCCATAAGTTGGAAAATTTTTGCGTCAAAATATTCTGATCAAAGATTTTTACCCCAGAATTCTGCCACAAAAGCTTTGATGAATCAGGTCCCCTGTGTTTACTTTTCTTACAGTTCCACCTCAGGAGAAATTAAGATTTTCACAACATCTAATTTAATTAATGGCTTGTGTTTATACATGGACTCAGTAGGTCTACCGGCGAGAGAAACGCACTTAAGGTACCTTCACACTGAACAATATCGCTAGCGATCCGTGACGTTGCAGCGTCCTGGATAGCGATATCGTTGAGTTTGACACGCAGCAGCGATCAGGATCCTGCTGTGCCATCGTTGGTCGGAGCAGAAAGTCCAGAACTTTATTTTGTCGCTGGATCTCCCGCAGACATCGCTGAATCGGCGTGTGTGACGCCGATTCAGCGATGTCTTCACTGGTAACCAGGGTAAACATCGGGTTACTAAGCGCAGGGCCGCGCTTAGTAACCCGATGTTTACCCTGGTTACCAGCGTAAAAAAAAAAAACACTACATACTTATATTCCGGTGTCTGTCCCCCGGCGCTCTGCTTCTCTGCACTGTGTAAGCGCCGGCCGGAAAGCAGAGCACAGTGGTGACGTCACCGCTGTGCTTTCCGGCTGGCGCTCACAGTCAGTGCAGAGAAGCACAGCGGCGGGGGACAGACACCAGAATGTAAGTATGTAGTGTTTTTTTTTTTTAACGTTTACGCTGGTAACCAGGGTAAACATCGGGTTACTAAGCGCGGCCCTGCGCTTAGTAACCCGATGTTTACCCTTGTTACCAGGGGACTTCGCATAGCTGGTCGCTGGAGAGCTGTCTGTGTGACAGCTCTCCAGCGACCACACAGCGACGCTGCAGCGATCGGGATCGTTGTCTAGATCGCTGCAGCGTCGCTAAATGTGACGGTACCTTTAGTTCCTACTCTTTGGCCAAGAGATAAGGACTCTGAACAGCAGACCCTCTCTATTAACTTAAAGAGGTCCTGAGTTTTCTAAACTGGAATACTCTTTTCTATTGTGCCCTGCTATGTGCTCCTTATTCAATAATGCCGCTTTTCTCTCTTTTTATATAGTTTCTATACAAAAAGTAGTTTAGAGAAATTAAAGAGAATTTTGAGAATCTGTAAAAATATAGTTTTGATTCTTTGCAGGATGGCTTTCCCTGACTTTCTGAAAGAATATGAACGAGTGGAGATATGTAACATCAACCTGAGTGAGGTGTGCTGTGGTGGAAACTTTAAGTGGTGCCTGGCAGAATTCAATGGAAGCTGGAAAGTAGGAAGCACAGCCGGAGGGAATGATGATTTGGGTAAAAAGCGCTTATACTGCCAAACCTTGTCAGCCACCATCACACATTCATACCTAAGGGAATGAATGGCGAGAGCTGTTCTTGTGAGGCCACCTCTCTATTCCCAGTGTCTTTCCTGGGAAGAACCAATTAAAGACTAAACATAATGATTAAAAAACCCTATGACTTAAAGAGTCTATTTTGTACACCTCCTATGTAGTCATTAAATGGGAAATGGGATGTTTGAACATCTATAATGGGCATAATTGCAAAATTCTTGTAAAAAAATAACTTATTAATTTACCTCTTATTAAAAATCTTCTTCTCAACAATGATGGAATTTTTAATTTAATAATTTATTGCTCATTGCCAAGATTACTGGCCACTTCTGTAGTTTATCAGTGTTGACTGGGTTCCTAGACAGGTAGTGCATGCATGCGAGCGGTTTGCAATATAGCTGTTAATGTGCAGTTCTGAAGCTGGCCAGATCACTGGATCCAGCCCACCGCAGTGCCCCTCTTTAAAGAATGGGAGAGCACATAGATCAGACCTTCCGAAGCGCTTCATTCCTTGGCAAGCAGGAACCCGGGAGGCAAAGTAATGCTGTGCTCCTGAAGAAAAAAAGATTAGTCAACAGGAGGCAAATGGAAGGAAGTAATACATCCAGGATTAGACAACACACTAGATTTGTTTGTAGTCTGTAAACATAGAGGCGTATAGGTTGGCATCAGTGTGCACAAAACAGCTGTTTGCAAAAATGTCTATGTATGCATCATAGCTGTAGTTTGCTTTTTTAGGGTGGAATTTTCTAATAAACTTGAATTGCTCTTTTACAGACACATTTTGTATCAACCCTCAGTATCGGATCACACTGGAGGCTCCGGATGGTGATACCAGCAAAAAGTGTCCAATTGTTGTGTCCCTCACACAGAAGGATCGAAGGAAAATAAAATATGAGTGTGCTGCTTTCCTTTTCTTAGGCATTTATATATTTAAGGTTTTTATGCTTTTTTTATTAGTATTATAATTTTATTCATACTTGCTTATTTTTATTAATAAACCTACAAAAAGGGCACCGGAGGTAAATGCTCCGCCATGATACGTGTAATAGAAACCCAAAAGAAAAATGGACACTAGAGCTAAAATATAACAATTTTATTAGAGAACCATATTAAAAAGTATAGATAATATGAATAGAAACCAAGTAACGAGATGCAATGAGAAAGATAATAAAAAAGGCGACACTAGTGCCACACACGGACAGAATGTTACACTATAGAGCAAAAAAACGGTCAGTTATACTGATACCATGAGTGCAAATAACATACATCAGTCAATAGGATAGTACATAATGCATTGTGCAAATAATTAGAACCATACTGATGTATAATATATGAATGGCCAAACACATGGAAACCAAAAGCAATAAACGTATAATAGATGCTGACAAATAAAGTGCTAATGCAGGGAGATACACAGTATGCAGAAAAATGTCATATAAGGTGCCTGGTGCAATAGAATGTATAATGAGCGATACCAATAAAGTGCTTAGTGCAAGCTAAGTGTAGCAGGGTATACTATATGGCTCAAGCACACCAAGGCCAAGGGCATAAATCAATCATAGAGGGAAAATCCCATATAATAGAATAGGTGAGACCTGCATACTACTGATGAAAGGGTACGTACAGGGAGTACCAACCTGCAGCCGTGTGTGGAGAGAGGAGCCCCGACGCGCGTTTCGCAGATGCTGCTCCCCGAGGAAGCAGCATCTGTGAAACGCGCGTCGGGGCTCATAGTAACATATAGTAACATAGTAACATAGTTAGTAAGGCCGAAAAAAGACATTTGTCCATCCAGTTCAGCCTATATTCCATCATAATAAATCCCCAGATCTACGTCCTTCTACAGAACCTAATTGTATGATACAATATTGTTCTCCTCCAGGAAGACATCCAGGCCTCTCTTGAACCCCTCGACTGAGTTCGCCATCACCACCTCCTCAGGCAAGCAATTCCAGATTCTCACTGCCTTAACAGTAAAGAATCCTCTTCTATGTTGGTGGAAAAACCTTCTCTCCTCCAGACGCAAAGAATGCCCCCTTGTGCCCGTCACCTTCCTTGGTATAAACAGATCCTCAGCGAGATATTTGTATTGTCCCCTTATATACTTATACATGGTTATTAGATCGCCCCTCAGTCGTCTTTTTTCTAGACTAAATAATCCTAATTTCGCTAATCTATCTGGGTATTGTAGTTCTCCCATCCCCTTTATTAATTTTGTTGCCCTCCTTTGTACTCTCTCTAGTTCCATTATATCCTTCCTGAGCACCGGTGCCCAAAACTGGACACAGTACTCCATGTGCGGTCTAACTAGGGATTTGTACAGAGGCAGTATAATGCTCTCATCATGTGTATCCAGACCTCTTTTAATGCACCCCATGATCCTGTTTGCCTTGGCAGCTGCTGCCTGGCACTGGCTGCTCCAGGTAAGTTTATCATTAACTAGGATCCCCAAGTCCTTCTCCCTGTCAGATTTACCCAGTGGTTTCCCGTTCAGTGTGTAATGGTGATATTGATTCCTTCTTCCCATGTGTATAACCTTACATTTATCATTGTTAAACCTCATCTGCCACCTTTCAGCCCAAGTTTCCAACTTATCCAGATCCATCTGTAGCAGAATACTATCTTCTCTTGTATTAACTGCTTTACATAGTTTTGTATCATCTGCAAATATCGATATTTTACTGTGTAAACCTTCTACCAGATCATTAATGAATATGTTGAAGAGAACAGGTCCCAATACCGACCCCTGCGGTACCCCACAGGTCACAGCGACCCAGTTAGAGACTATACCATTTATAACCACCCTCTGCTTTCTATCACTAAGCCAGTTACTAACCCATTTACACACATTTTCCCCCAGACCAAGCATTCTCATTTTGTGTACCAACCTCTTGTGCGGCACGGTATCAAACGCTTTGGAATAATCTAGATATACCACGTCCAATGACTCACCGTGGTCCAGCCTATAGCTTACCTCTTCATAAAAACTGATTAGATTGGTTTGACAGGAGCGATTTCTCATAAACCCATGCTGATATGGAGTTAAACAGTTATTCTCATTGAGATAATCCAGAATAACATCCCTCAGAAACCCTTCAAATATTTTACCAACAATAGAGGTTAGACTTACTGGCCTATAATTTCCAGGTTCACTTTTAGAGCCCTTTTTGAATATTGGCACCACATTTGCTATGCGCCAATCCTGCGGAACAGACCCTGTCGCTATAGAGTCCCTAAAAATAAGAAATAATGGTTTATCTATTACATTACTTAGTTCTCTTAGTACTCGTGGGTGTATGCCATCCGGACCCGGAGATTTATCTATTTTAATCTTATTTAGCCGGTTTCGCACCTCTTCTTGGGTTAGATTGGTGACCCTTAATATAGGGTTTTCATTGTTTCTTGGGATTTCACCTAGCATTTCATTTTCCACCGTGAATACCGTGGAGAAGAAGGTGTTTAATATGTTAGCTTTTTCCTCGTCATCTACAACCATTCTTTCCTCACTATTTTTTAAGGGGCCTACATTTTCAGTTTTTATTCTTTTACTATTGATATTGTTGAAGAACAGTTTGGGATTAGTTTTACTCTCCTTAGCAATGTGCTTCTCTGTTTCCTTTTTTCCAGCTTTAATTAGTTTTTTAGATAAAGTATTTTTCTCCCTATAGTTTTTTAGAGCTTCAATGGTGCCATCCTGCTTTAGTAGTGCAAATGCTTTCTTTTTACTGTTAATTGCCTGTCTTACTTCTTTGTTTAGCCACATTGGGTTTTTCCTATTTCTAGTCCTTTTATTCCCACAAGGTATAAACCGCTTACACTGCCTATTTAGGATGTTCTTAAACATTTCCCAATTATTATCTGTATTCTTATTTCTGAGGATATTGTCCCAGTCTACCAGATTAAGGGCATCTCTAAGCTGGTCAAACTTTGCCTTCCTAAAGTTCAATGTTTTTGTGACTCCCTGACAAGTCCCCCTAGTGAAAGACAGGTGAAACTGCACAATATTGTGGTCGCTATTTCCTAGATGCCCGACCACCTGCAGATTTGTTATTCTGTCAGGTCTATTAGATAGTATTAGGTCTAAAAGTGCTGCTCCTCTGCTTGGATTCTGCACCAATTGTGAAAGATAATTTTTCTTGGTTATTAGCAGAAACCTGTTGCCTTTATGGGTTTCACAGGTTTCTGTTTCCCAGTTAATATCCGGGTAGTTAAAGTCCCCCATAACCAGGACCTCATTATGGGTTGCAGCTTCATCTATCTGCTTTAGAAGTAGACTTTCCATGGTTTCTGTTATATTTGGGGGTTTGCAACAGACCCCAATGAGAATTTTGTTACCATTTTTCCCTCCATGAATTTCGACCCATATGGACTCGACATCCTCATTTCCTTCGCTAATATCCTCCCTTAAAGTGGACTTTAGACAAGACTTTACATAGAGACAAACCCCTCCTCCTCTCCGATTTTTACGATCCTTTCTAAACAGACTGTAACCCTGTAAGTTAACTGCCCAGTCATAGCTTTCATCTAACCATGTCTCGGTTATTCCCACTATGTCAAAGTTACCTGTAGATATTTCTGCTTCTAGTTCTTCCATCTTGTTTGTCAGGCTTCTGGCGTTTGCGAGCATGCAGTTTAGAGGATTTTGTTTTGTTCCAATCTCCTCGCTGTGGATTGTTTTAGAAATGTTCTTACCTCCCTTCTGAGTATGTTTTCCTAGATCTACTTTGTTCAAGTCTAATGTTTTTCTTCCTGTCCCCTCTTCTTCTAGTTTAACGCCCTCCTGATGAGTGTAGCGAGTCTTCTGGCGAATGTGTGTTTCCCAGGTTTGTTGAGGTGTAGTCCGTCTCTGGCGAGGAGTCCATCGTACAAGTAATTCACACCGTGGTCCAGGAATCCGAATCCTTGTTGTCTGCACCATCGTCTTAGCCAGTTGTTTGCATCAAGGATCCTGTTCCATCTCCTGGTGCCATGCCCGTCTACTGGAAGGATAGAAGAAAAAACTACCTGTGCATCCAGTTCCTTTACTTTCTTCCCCAACTCTTCAAAGTCTTTGCAGATTGTCGGTAGGTCCTTCCTTGCCGTGTCATTGGTGCCAACATGTATCAGAAGAAATGGGTGGACATCCTTGGAGCTGAAGAGCTTTGGTATCCTATCGGTCACATCCTTGATCATCGCACCTGGAAGGCAGCATACTTCTCTTGCGGTTATGTCCGGTCTGCAGATGGCTGCTTCTGTGCCTCTCAGTAGTGAGTCTCCCACCACCACCACTCTTCGTTGCTTCTTGGCTGTACTTTTTGCTGTCACTTGTTGTTGTGTGCCCTTTTCTATTTAGCTTGCTGGTATTGCTTCATCCTTAGGTGTGCCATCTTCATCCTCTACAAAGATTTGATATCGGTTCTTCAGTTGTGTGGTTGGTGATTTCTCCATGGTCTTCTTGCTTCTTTTGGTCACATGCTTCCACTCATCTGCTTTTGGAGGTTCTCTGACACTTTTTTCACCTTCTGTGACCAGTAGAGATGCTTCTGTTCTGTCTAGAAAGTCTTCATTCTCTTTGATGAGTTTCAAAGTTGCTATTCTTTCTTCCAGACAACGTGTGTGGAGAGAGGAGGCTCCTCTCTCCACACACGGCTGCAGGTTGGTACTCCCTGTACGTACCCTTTCATCAGTAGTATGCAGGTCTCACCTATTCTATTATATGGGATTTTCCCTCTATGATTGATTTATGCCCTTGGGCTTGGTGTGCTTGAGCCATATATATAGTATACCCTGCTACACTTAGCTTGCACTAAGCACTTTATTGGTATCGCTCATTATACATTCTATTGCACCAGGCACCTTATATGACATTTTCCTGCATACTGTGTATCTCCCTGCATTAGCACTTTATTTGTGAGCATCTATTATACGTTTATTGCTTTTGGTTTCCATGTGTTTGGCCATTCATATATTATACATCAGTATGGTTCTAATTATTTGCACAATGCATTATGTACTATCCTATTGACTGATGTATGTTATTTGCACTCATGGTATCAGTATAACTGACCGTTTTTTTGCTCTATAGTGTAACATTCTGTCCATGTGTGGCACTAGTGTCGCCTTTTTTATTATCTTTCTCATTGCATCTCGTTACTTGGTTTCTATTCATATTATCTGTACTTTTTAATATGGTTCTCTAATAAAATTGTTATATTTTAGCTCTAGTGTCCATTTTTCTTTTGGGTTTCTTTTGCTTATTTTTATGGTTGCACTTCTGGAATGAGACAGATCAAAGCATTCAAAAAACACATCAACTAAATTTTTCCCCCGTAGCGTTCCCACTTTTTCAGGCCACAGCTCTTTCACATCACCTCCAAGTATTTTCTTTGACCCTGAATGTGGTTTAATAGGTTTCCACTTTTTTTTCCAGAGGCATTGAGAATTGTCTAGTATTTTATGAATTGTATTAATTGCATACCTTCCAACCAGCCCAGATCTATCTGGACATTCTCAGATTTGGGATTTTGGTTTTCATCTGCATATTTATGCAGCTGAAGACAATAGTGGAGCAGGGAGCGGCTCCCTGCTCCAACAATCAGCTTGTGTCTTTTCTCTTTGTGTATAAGGCCAGTCTCACACGTCCAGATAATTCCGGTATCGGAATAATCCGTGTCCGTGTGCTCACGTTGAACATCAGTGTGGCACAAGTGCGGCAGCTGTGTGCCGCCCATGTGCCGACTGAGGACCACACGGACCGTGCAGGAGACAGCGCTAGAGGTAAGCGCTGTCCCCTGCATCTGGTGCTGAAGCCGCCATTCATCTCTTCTCTCCAGCATCGTTCGCTGGAGAGAAGATATGAAAAATCTTTTTTTTTATGTGTTTAAAAAAAAAGATCCCTGTCCCCAACCCCTCCCATACCCTGTGTGCCCCCTTGCCCCACCCACCACCCCCGCTGTTAATAAAATACTTTCCCGGCTCCCTCGCTGCTTCCTGTCCTCGCCGCAGCTTATCCTGTATGAGTGGTCACGTGGTGCCGTCCATTACAGTGATGAATATGCGGCTCCACCTCCCATAGGGATTGACTTCTGCGTATGACAGAGCCATGACAGGTATACCAGATCTGCAAACAAGGTCTGATTCTATTTACTTTAATAGAATTCAACAGGGTTCCATTGAGGTTTCAATATAATTGCAAGAGAGGCAATGGACGCTATGCCATTCTTGTCTTAACATTCTGCAGCTTCCATCAATTTATTTCAATAGCCACATCTAATACTAGTGGCCACTGTTGTGTAAATGTACAGTACAGACCAAAAGTTTGGACACACTTTCTCATTTAAAGATTTTTCTGTATTTTCATGACTATGAAAATTGTAAATTCATACTGAAGGCATCAAAACTATGAATTAACACATGTGGAATTATATACTTAACAAAAAAGTGTGAAACAACTGAAATTATGTGTTACATTCTAGGTTCTCCAAAGTAGCCACCTTTTGCTTTGATCACTGCTTTGCACACTCTTGGCATTCTCTTGATGAGCTTCAAGAGGTAGTCACTAGGAATGGTTTTCACTTCACAGGTGTGCCCTATCAGGTTTAATAAGTGGGATTTCTGGCCTTATAAATGGGGTTGGGACCATGAGTTGTGTTGAGCAGAAGTCTGGTGGATACACAGCTGATAGTCCTACTGAATAGACTGTTAGAATTTGTATTATGGCAAGAAAAAAACAGCTAAGTAAAGAAAACCGAGTGGCCATCATTACTGTAAGAAATGAAGGTCAGTCAGTCTGAAAAATTGTGAAAACTTTGAAAGTGTCCCCAAGTTCAGTTGCAAAAACCAACAAGTGCTACAAAGAAACTGGCTCACATGAGGACCGCCCCAGGAAAGGAAGAACAAGAGTCACCTCTGCTTCTGAGGATAAGTTTATCCGAGTCACCAGCCTCAGAAATCGCAGGTTAACAGCAGCTCAGATTAGAGACCAGGTCAATACCACACAGAGTTCTAGCAGCAGACACATCTCTACAACAACTGTTAAGAGGAGACTTTGTGCAGCAGGCCTTCATGGTAAAATAGCTGCTAGGAAACCACTGCTAAGGACAGGCAACAAGCAGAAGAGACTTGTTTGGGCTAAAGAACACAATGAATAAACATTAGACCAGTGGAAATCTGTGCTGTGGTCTGATGAGTCCAAATTTTAGATCTTTGGTTCCAACCACCATGTCTTTGTGCGACGCAGAAAAGGTGAACGGATGGACTCTACATGCCTGGTTCCCACCGTGAAGCATGGAGGAGGAGGTGTGATGGTGTGTGGGTGCTTTGCTGGTGACACTGTTTGGGATTTAATAAAAATTGAAGGCATACTGAACCAGCATGGCTACCCCAGCTTCTTGCAGCGGCATGCTATTCCATCCGGTTTGCGTTTAGTTGGACCATCATTTATTTTTCAACAGGACAATGAGCCCAAACACACCTCCAGGCTGTGTAAGGGCTATTTGACCAAGAAGGAGAGTGATGGGGTGCTACTCCAGATGACCTGGCCTCCACAGTCACCAGACCTGAACCCAATCAAGATGGTTTGGGGTGAGCTGGACCCGCAGAGTGAAGGCAAAAGGGCCAACAAGTGCTAAGCATCTCTGGGAACTCCTTCAAGATTGTTGGAAGACCATTTCCGGTGACTACCTCTTGAAGCTCATCAATAGAATGCCAAGAGTGTGCAAAGCAGTCATCAAAGCAAAAGGTGGCTACTTTGAAGAACCTAGAATATAAGACATATTTTCAGTTGTTTCACACTTTTTTGTTAAGTATATTATTCCACGTGTGTTAATTCATAGTTTTGATGCCTTCAGTGTGAATTTACAATTTTCATAGTCATGAAAATACAGAAAAATCTTTAAATGAGAAGGTGTGTCCAAACTTTTGGTCTGCACTGTATAGCCAGGCACAACTTCTATCAGCTTGATTGGTGATGGTAAAGTGATCGCTGCTGCCACTCTTAAATAAAGGCGTTGTCTGCCATGAGTCAAAGTGTTTAAAAAAACATAGATTGAACACTAGTACTATTTGGAGACATTGATAGAGTTTTTGAATCTTTCTAAGAAAAATATTTAGAATTGAGAGTCCTTAGTGGTTGATACCTTTTAATGGCTAACTGAAAAGATGGTAGCAAATTGCAAGCTTTCGAGACTACTCAGGTCTCTTCATCAGGTATAGACTAATACAACATCTGAAGAATCACATATTTATGCACAACACAACACAGAAAAATGACATAGATAAGACAGGTGACGTTAAGCAGAATTACCATTACGTGAGTGATAAACAGTTATGTCCATAAATATTGGAACAGTTCATAGATAAGGAGTGTGAATTATTTATTGTCCTCTGATTGGGGTCTGGTTCTGTTATGATGCCCCCACAAGGTTTGAGGAGCAAATTCCTTAGTTGATGTAAAAAGACATAAATCCATGCGACACATTCATTCCTGCACTAAGTGTGTCAAAGGTCATCATCAGCTTATATTCCCAGACTCTTCTGTCTCTCTGAGATTTGAAGTTACCTTTTAATACAAGTAATTTCATGTTCATAATGCTGTGATCGGGGAGACAAAAATGTATTGCCACAGGTAGATCCATTCTTTTTTCTCTTATTGTGTGGCGGTGAGAGTTTATCACTCACATAATGGTAGTTCTGCTTCACGTCACTTGTCTCATCTATGGCATTTTTCTGTATTGTGTTGTGCATAAATATGTGATTCTTCAGAATTTCTATTAGTCTATGCCTGATGAAGAGACCTGAGTTGTCTCGAAAGCTTGCAGTCTGTTACTTTTCAGTTAGCCATTAAAAGGTATCAACCACTGAGGACTCTCAATTCTAAATATTTTTCTATCCACTGGCTAACACGGTACCAAGATATATATCTATCCTGAATCATTATAAGTAATTCTAAAATCTTTATCCCCTCTCATGCCAAAGATACAAGTCTTTGTCTCTATGTTTTTATTATGTGGCCTATATATACCAGGTTAAGGCTTCGGATGAAATTCCTCTGGGAAAGGAGTTCTTTGATGACAATGACTATGTGGCATTCAGTGAATTTGAATCAATGCGTGAAATATCAAGAAAATATGAGCTTCTTTCGGGGGATTATGTCATTGTGCCAGCGACCTATAGAACATCAGATGTAGCTGATTTTTACCTTCGTATCTTCACTAAGAAACCAACCAAAGCACAGTGAGTACTCTATGCGGAAATAATTCCATCACTTGGGAACAACTCTTATAAATTAAAATTCGCTTTTGTCGTTCCTTATGTTAATATCGCAACTTAAAGGGGATTTTAAACCCAAAATGGTTATCTGGCCATGCTGTAGTAAATCAGATGTCAAAGGTGCAGCAAACATTTATAAAAAATGTCTATTTTATTTATGGAAATATTGCCATATTTTTATTGAGCTGTAGCTTCAATTTTGGCAAAATTGCGAACAGGAAATGCAACCATATTAATTGCCATCTTTGAATTGTCTTCTCAGGAAAACAGTCACTTTGTTATTGACAATTTCGAAGACACTAATTCAGGGGTGATAACTAATATGGCTGAACTTACTATTAGCCCCCCTAACTTCTGACTTAATATGATATACAGTAGTTGACAGGAAATGTTTAAGGAACATGATCACATTTGCTTTTTATGAGGGACTCTCATGATCTACCTATACTTTTGCATTATTCTAGGGAAGCAGAAGGAGGGGTGCAGGCAAATATATGGCAGGTAATATGGTTATATCTTTATGGTATGGGTCTAATACAGTGCCTTAAAATAGTATTCATACCTCGTGAACTTTTCCTCATTTTTCACTTTACACCCAGAAACTTAAACGTATTTTATTGGGATTTTATGTGATACCAACACAAAATGACAAGTATTTGTGAAGTGCAAAAGAAATGATGCATGCTCTTCTAATTAATTGAAAAATTCAAATCTGAAAATTGTGACATGCATTTGTATTCAGCCCCTTGTAGTCTGATACTTCTAAATAAAATCTTGAGTGACCAATCGCCTCCAGAAGTCACGTAATTAGTAAATTACGGACAACTGTGGATAATATATATTCAATATAACTACAACTGTTCTGTGAAGGGCTCAGAAGTTTGTTGGAGAACATTAGAGATCAAACAGCATCATGAAACTTAAGGAACACACCGGACAGGTCAAGGATAAATTTGTGGAGAAGAAAAAAAAGCAGGGTTAGGTTATAAAACAATAGCCTGAGCTCGGAACATCTCAAGGAGCAATGTTCAATCCATCATCCAAAAATCAAAGTAGCATTGCACAACTGCAAGCCTACCAAGACATGGCCATCCACCTAAACTGCCATCTCAGGCAAGGATAGAACTAATTAGAGAAGCAGCCAACAGGCCCATAGTCAGTCTTGAGGAGTTTCACAGATACACAGGACAATTATTACTCGCTTACTCCACAAATCTGGCTTTTCTGGAAATTGGGCAAGAAGAGAGTCATTTTTGAAAGCAAGCTCATAAGAAGTTCAGTTGTGCAGTTTGCAAAAAAAAATGTAAGGGATACAGCGAGCATATGGAAGAAGGTGCAGTGGACAGATGAGACCAAAATATAACTTTTTCGACTGAATGCAAAATGCTATGTGTGGCGGAAAACTAACACTGCACATCACCCTTAAAACACCATACCCACAGTTGATTGTGGTGGTGGCAGCATCATGCAGTGGAGATGCTTTTCTTTAGGAAAGATAGGGAAGCTGGTCAGAGTTGATGGGAAGAATTATGAATCTAAATACAGGGTAAACCTGGAGGAAAACCTGTTAGATCCCGCAAAAAAATTTGAGACTGAAGCATAGGTTCACCTTCCAGCACGACAACGACCCTAAACATGCTGATAGAGCTGCAATGGAATGGCTTAGATCAAAGCATACTCATCATGTGTGTAAATGGACCAAAGTCCAAACCTAAATCCTATTGAAAAACTGTAGCAAGAATTGACAATTGCTGTTCGCAGACGCCTACATCCAATCTGACTAAAAAGGCTGCATCGGACAGACTTGGCACAAGCCAATCCATCTGACAGATTCAAGCGAAATCCCAATACCCTTTAACACCTGTACAGGGATCTGGTTTTACAATAGGATCCAGTGGAATACTACCACATATGAGCGGCCATCTAAAGGTAAGAAAGGTTACCAAGCAGAGTCAGAGCCAAGAGGTCACGTCACAGATAAAATCAAGATACATAAGAATAATCAGAAATTTAAGCCAGGGTCTAAACAGGAATAAAAAGTTGTTGTTCCAGTATCTGGTAAAATACTTCTTTCTTTATTTTAAGTCCATTAAAAACATACAAAAATTACAAAGGTTGTATAGACAGGGCAAGGGAGCAAGACGCGTTTCGAACGCTCACTTGCGTTCTTTATCACAGCTTGTTGTCTGGTGTGGATCCACCTGGTTCCGTGCAAGCTGGACTTCAAGTACTAGGTGAGCTGGCTTTCTCTTTACTATATCTAAACAGGAATACACTAGAATCAAAGAGAAGACACACACCTAGCCAGTGAAACACTAAGCTATATCTGGCAGCTTTCAGGAGCAAGATGGAAGGTTTAGTAGTGTGTGGTGCTCTCCAATTGGCGGGAACTGATAATTTCAGCTGGGCATTGCACGCACCTGTGGCACCCCAGGGGTTCAGGTACCACAGTGGTATTGCCTTCCTCTCGGGGAGGGTAATGCCATGCCTGAGACAGGAGGAATCCCTTTGGCAGGTAACCTTACATGCAACACATTCTGACTCCAGGCCAGAAGGGGGAGCTCTACACCTGACTTGAGGGGAGCTGCTCTCTCTGGTCGGGAGGATGAGTCGGTTGCCAAGCAGTTAAGCAGATAGTTGACAGTTGGTAGCAGACAGTGAAGGAGCACAGAGATACTTAGGAGCTAGAGAAAGACTGCTACTGGGCCTCTCTAAACTGAGCGCAGAAACCGGGTACCGAGAGCCCGAGGCTGAGGGGGACTGCAAGCCCCACGGTAGAACTGGAAGGCATGAAACTAAATGGGACTTGCCCACATAATACCTGAGGTACAGCAGCAATCAGAGTCCAGAGTCACCGTGAACAGAGACTGCTCAAGTTGCCTACCGTACAGGTACTGTTCCTGGACAGGGAAGAAAGAGGGCCTTGTTAGAGAGCTACAGGCAGCAAGGGACCACAGACCAGCACATAGTGGAAGGCTCCCAAACTGACCTGTCAGGGGGATTTTCACCTGTCTTCAGGCTGCCTGGACTCCAGCTACACCTGTTACCGGTACCCTGGACTAAGGTTGAATACCATCTCAGTAAACCAGGTATAGACTGCCACCCTGTGTCCTCCAATTATTTGCGGCATTCACCATCCCTGCCAAATACACTGGAAGCCCTAGGGACACCGCTTCACCTGTAGGAAGTGACACCATCTTTGCTGCAGCACCATCGCCCCCAGAGGACCCCTTTAAGCAGCGTCGGTCACCTCTGAGAACCACAGATGGCGTCACAAACTTTCCTTATTTCCACAACCCCTTTAAAGACCATTTTAATTGGGTGCCCAGGGCCACGGACTGGGTCACTGCCACCGTGACCACCCATTTAATCGCGAGCTGACCCGGTACTGAGTACCCCACGGCCCTGACGGGGGACTCACACCCACACTGTCACACTGAAACTGCAGAACCCAGCCACTCTAACCTCAATGGCTGGACAGAGCCCGCCGTCCATAGCTTCTGGTTCTCACATCTCCTCTCTCTTTTAATGTCAGTGAAATTTATATACAGTATGTGTGTGACTGAATATATGTGTGTGACAGTTTGTGGACAGAGTTGCAGAATATGCTTGTCTCGAACCATCTCCGCTGCGGTCTGCCATTCTCCTCCAGCCGCAGTGGAGCCTGCTCAGCGGAGACATTGATCCCAGCGTCTGGCTCAAGCTGATACTGTGCGGCTGGTTACTGCTGTCCTTCCAGGCTCAGCCATTGTAACCAGTACTGATCAGTGGCAAGCAGGCGTCCCTGGGACGAAGTCCTGCTTTTCTTCTTCTGAGCATGCCCAAGGGACGACCTCTCATTGGAGGTCTGGGGTCACATGCTCAGGCCCTGTAGCAGCTCCTATTGGGCCACTAAGAAGGTCCTGGAGAGCTTCCGCTATAAAAGGTTTGCATGGCCGCATGGCCATGCGCTAGTATAAACTTATTAAAGTGTGTGTGGATGTATGCCTGTCGATGGATGAAAGCTCGGAATCATTCCCATCCCTAGTGTTGTTGACTGTTCGCGAATGTTGGAAGCTACCTAGCGCCTGACAGTGCTATCCCGCACCGCTAGCACACGATACTGCGTCTTATAGCAGTGACCGCCAGTACGGCGCCGTGCGCTAATAAAGCATTTTCCCGGCCCAAGTCTGGGTGGTTAGTGGCGTCCGCCAGAGCAGCACTGCATGCACTCTTGAGCATTAAATTATTAGTTCTATTTATCTCTGACACCCCAGTAGCGGTGTCGAGCGCAAGAGGTCTAGAGGAACTCTTTCCCTGAGTCTTGGGATAGAGTTGTGTGACTCCTTGCTTGCGCTCTTTGTGCAGTACCGCTGACCTGTGAAGCAACAGGGTTCGCTTCCTTCATACCTGGTGAAGCTAACACATGTGTGTATCCACATTATACCGCCATATAGTCCGTCATTACTCAGCAGCTGGTTCCATCTCTGCACGGTGGACCCCGGGCTGCGAATACACCTTATACCACCCTTATAATTATTTGGTGCATTCCGCTAGCCCTAATAATGCTGATACTAATTTTGTTTTGGGAAATAAAAATGTATTATTTTCTAATTAATTTCCAGCCTGTCCTTACTCCAGAGAAGGATTGTGAGTTTGACCTTTTGAAAGATGAGGTACATTTCTATTTATGTATCTATTATCCATCATCTATCAATTTATTATCTATCTATCAATCGTCTACGGTATCTATTATCTATCTACCTATTATCTATTTATTATCTATCTGTTATCTATCATCTATCTATGATCTGTCTAATATCTATCTATTTATTATCTATCTATTATCTTTCTATCTATCTATTATCTATATATCTATCTATCTATCTATCATCTATCCATCATCTATTATCTATCTATCATCTATCTATTATCTATCTATCTATCTATCATCTATCTATTATCTATCTATCTATCATCTATCCATCATCTATTATCTATCTATCATCTATCTATTATCTATCTATCTATTATCTATCTATCATCTGTTATCTATCATCTATCTAACTCTCTATCTAGATACCTATCTATATATGTATTTATTATCTATCTATTTTCTATCTATCATCTATCTATTATCTATTTATTATCTATCTTACTTGCAAAGTGCTGCGGAATATGTTGGCACTATATAAATAAAAATTATTATTATTATCTATCTTTCTATCTATCGATCTATTACAATCTATCTAATATAACATATTATATGCTATATAATATATTATAGCATATTTATCACAAATCTACCTATTGAATATCTTTCTACCTTTTAACCATCTATGTCTGTATTAAGCCATTGCATTCTATATATTCTATAGTTACAGAAAGGTGAATTCAATGAGAATGAAGTGAAGGACATGCTGGATAAGATGTTAGCAAAATGTAAGTTATGTGATGCCGGATGATATTCAGAGTGAGTAAATAATAGTAATACTGTACAATAATAGATATCACTCTTATTATATACTGACAGACATGGACACAGACAGACAGACATATATACGGACACAGAGACATGCACACACATTCAATCACACACACATGTAGACAAACAGGCAAACACACACGGACAAACACACACCCGCACACAGAAAGATACACACATATGCACACAGACACATACTCGTGAACACACATCCGCAGACACAGAAACACGCATACTATGGACACATACATGCACAGCACACACCTTTTATTTTTCCACCTGGACATAATTAGCAGAAGTATATTTTTTATATCAAGTTACTGGTTTATCAAAAATAAAGTATTAATATTTACAGTTAATGACGGGGGTGAAATGATTCTGCCATAAAGCAATAATCAGTTTTAGATCAAATGTATAGAAATGATATTTCTCTGTGTGCAGATCCTGAGTCTGTGGTGTTTGCTATAAAAACCATCCGAGATCTGGTCAAACTCATGGACGTATCCTTTTCTCAAGCTCTGGAGCAGGTCCAGTTTATTTGAGGCACCTCTCACACTATGTGATGACCTGAAAGGGACGTAATGCCTCATAAAATATTCTGGCAACGGACGAATATATTTTCTTTTATTTCACAGAAGACACAGAAGAAAATGAACGAATCAGTTCATAACAAATCCAATTTGTTCTGAATTTTCCCAAAATGATAACTCACCAGAATCTGACATCTTTTGGAATTCAATTCACACAAATCCAGAAAAAAAAGTTTGACTACTAGCCACGGTCATGCTGTATTTTTTGAGGGGTGGGAAGGGGTAAAAAAAAAAAAAATAGAAGATTATACTCACCTGGTCTAGTCCTGTCCCACAACCGTCCTGCCAAAGCAGCTCTTGGATCAGCCTTAAGTCTGGATCTTCAGGTTCTCACTAGGCTTCAAGCGGCCGGTGAAGGATGGGACATTGCGTTAAAGGTAAATGAAGTGTGTCATGGCCCCCTAGTTAGATCCGAACCAAAGGCTGATCATATGTGTGGGATGTGTAGTGGCAGGACAGGTGAGAAACGAGTCTAAGACAGGTAGGTATTTTCTTTTACAATTTCTTAAACTCTTCCCAATCCTTCAATGATTGCGCTTTGGGATTTCGAGAGACATTAGAGCAAATTAAATGTCTTCTGTAGACAAATTATGTCAGATCTAATCAAATGATTTTAGCGTGAATCTGCCTGAAAAAAATTTACATATGCCTTTCCGGTGTAATCTTCCATTTGGAGGGTACAGGCTCTAGAAAGAAAACAACAGGACATTTGTAGAATTTTATCACAATATTTGGTTAAGGCCTATTGATTAGGTGGCTCCTAAGTGGCTGATGGCTCCATGATCCTATATCTCACTATGGTCCACATTATACGGAGACCAGGTGATCATTTTTGTGGCTAGATCAACCACATTTCTGCTAAGGGATCACCTGGTGAAGGGGATTATCTTGATTAACCCACCATGGACTAGTACAGAAGGAGTGGCCATAGATGAAGGGAACAATGCCCAGCACTAGAGTTGGAATAGGCGAGTAACAATTTCTATAGAACGTACTTGACCTTACCTTGTAAAACCCTGCCCAGCAATATAGTTATTTTAGGAATTCTTATTCCCCTCGCCTTAAAAAAATTTCAATTTTACACCACAGAAATAAAAAACCCTTAACTGCATTGTTTCCAGGTGGACTATACTAAGACATTGAGCGTAGAAGAATTTAAGAAGACCTGGCTCAAGGTGGAGACCTATTGGGTAATGACCACTATTCCTTTCTACGTGTCCATCATAATTATTTACTAGGTGATATTCTCAGGTTTAATAAGACAACATTTATTAGTGAATATGATTCTTTCTCCTTAACTTTTTAGAATATTTTCGAGTGTTCGGATTCTGACAAAAGCGGAACTCTTTGTGCTGCTGATTTGCGAAAAGCGTTGACGAAAGCAGGTAAATCACACTAGACAAAGAAGAGTTTTCATTGTATTGGACATAATTTACCAAGGCCTGTCATATACTAACGACAGACCATGAATGTAGAGATTCTGGAAAATATCTTTAAGGTGCGACTTACTTGATAAGAAGATTCAAAGGTACCAGATAATCTAAACCTACTGGAATCTCAGTATTTTCCGTAGTCATAATGAAACTTTATGGTGGTACCAGAGTTTTAGCAAATGCAGTTATTAATTTTATTTAAAAAAAAAAGGGTAACACATTGTTCTGTTATACTTATTTCACAATTTTCAAGATTTCTTGCTGTCAATAGGAACTTTTACTACTTTGGTAACTTGTTCTGTTACAGGCACTACATCATATTGTAGCCCTTGGTTGTTCATCTTTGGTGCGTTACCTAAAATTTAATTTTTAACATTCTTTTATTTTTTTTTCTATTTTTCAGGTTTTAACTGTAATACCAGATTTCTAAATGCGATAGTCGAAAAACTCGCCCATGACAACCTCAACATGGACTTCAATACATTTGTTTCCACTGCAGCAAATCTGGAAACCTTGTTCAGTAAGTGCTATATTAATATTACACACAAATTTGCATATAAATATCCATAGATGTACATAGTGGTCAGCATAAATGAGAACGCACATTTTGAAAAGTAAGATTCTCACTGAACGTGAGCAATTTCCAAAATTCCGATAAGACTGAGAATACGTTTTATCGTATAACATGAAGTTACGGTAAATTATAAAACTTTCATAGCAAATTCTTCAATTTTACTCATATTAGCTGATACAAAAAATGAATACACCCCACATCAAATACTACTACATCTGGTGCTTTGTATGACCTCCATGACTTTTAAGGACAGTACCAAGTCTTCTAGGCATGAAATGAACAAGTTGGCTACATCTATATTTTCCATTCTTCAAGAATTACCTCTTTTAGAGCCTGGATGCTTCACGGATTGTGATTCTCAGCTTGTTTCTTCAGAATTTCCCATAGGTGGTAGATTGGGATATGAACAGGTGACATTTTGCCAATGAATCACTTTCACCCTGTTCTTCTTCAGAAACAACAGATGTGTGGTTTGTGTCATTGTCATGTTGGAAAAGTGCATTTTTTATTAATATTTCTAAATGTATGGCGCCTACAATAAATCATGGTGGTGGCAGTGTCCTCATGTGGGGCTGCATGAGCGCTGCTTGTGTCGGGGTGCTACATTTGATGGTATCATGAATTCACAGTGTACTACTCTATAGTGAAAGACTATCACTCTGTGCTCTTGGAAGACTTTCATTTTCCAACATGACAGTTATACGAAATACACACCTGCTGGGTGTCCTAACTCCTCTGTGTTGTTGATTGGTGTGGTAGACATTGAGGCGGAGCACCACCAGTCGCATCAATTAATATCAAAGGGAAGACATTAGGAAGACTTTATAGTCAAAACACTTCATTATAAAGTGCACATGGTCAAAGTAAGACATATATGAAGATCTATCGCATGTTAGGTTGAGAATATTTGCTTTCAGATCCCCTTTAAATATCTATGACACCAATTTTTGCTGCCACAGAGTTAGTTAAAGAGGAAGAGTTGGTATCACATATCATATTATTACTTTTTCCCTACAGACATGTTTAACATTTTGAAACCCGATGAAGGTGGATTGATCAATCTATCCTTAGATGAGGTGAGTAGAACAGATTTTGATACTCATTTTATACATTTTATGAGAAGTAGATTTAGAAATAGTTAACATTCGTTAAGAGTTCAGACTTAGAGAAAATAGGTTTCTAGAAGAATGTACCCATACCATAAATAAACGATTAGAGGGTATTGGTTCCAGTACAACTATGATCCTCAGAATGTCATACAGAATATTCAAAAAGTTCAACCAAGGGATGGGAGAGGACATGCTACTTATTCGGCACCACATTGGACTGGCATGCGTTCAAAGTGGCGGTGCGTCTGTCCATAACTGGTCTCTGGAGATTGGAGCACTGGTCATAGCACAAAATTAACTGGCTATGGTGAACAAAGGGTGTTTGGAAAACATGAGGATGAATTACAACAGCTCTACAGAAAAATAGTCACATGCTTCTTTAAGAATGCGCCATCAGTTAAGAGATTGTTCTGGACTTTAACCTAGATGACCTATCCTTAGGATAGGACATCAAGGTATTATTGGTGGGCATGCAACACTCGGCATCCCCGCTGATCTTCCCAGGGTCGGTGGAGGCCGAGACTGCTCAGTTATGGAGCTGCACAGTTCAGTCGACTGTATAGTGAGAGCGGCATATCCGCCACTTTTTCAAATGAATATACAGACAACAAAGCGGTGCTGTGCAGACCCGAAACTGAGCAGTTCTGGCCGCCGACATCTGGAACAGCTGATCGGCATGGGTGCTGGGTATCGCACCTCCTCTGATGAGACATTGATGACTTATCTTAAGGATTAGCCATCAGTGTTAGAGTCCCGGACAAACCTTTTAATAATCTTTTGTTTAAATCAAATTTTTCTCCAAAATTAATTTTTTATGCTCTTATTTTGTTTTTTTAATTTTCCGTATGCTTATCAATATTTTATTATTATTATACATTTTTATAGCGCCATTTATTCCATGGCTCTTTACATGTGAATACGGGGCAAATATAGACAAATACATTAAACATGAGCAGATAACAAGGCACACGAGTACATAAGGAGGGAGGACCCTGCCCGCGAGGGCTCACAGTCTGCAGGGGGTGGGTGAGGATACACTAGGAGAGGGAAGAGCTGGCTGTACGGCTGTTCAGTAGGTTGAGGATCACTGCAGGCTGTAGGCTTGTCGGAAGAGATGAGTCTTCAGGTTCTTTTTGAAGGTTTCTATGGTAGGCGCAAGTCTGATGTGTTGGGGTAGAGAGTTCCAGAGTATGGGGGAAGCACGGGAGAAGTCTTGGATGCGGTTATGGGAAGAAGAGATGAGAGGGGAGTAGAGAAGGAGGTCTTGGGAGGATCGGAGGTCGCGTGTAGGTAGGTACCGGGAGACCATGTCACAGATGTATGGAGGAGACAGGTTGTGGATGGCTTTGTATGTCAGTGTGAGGGTTTTGAACTGGAGTCTCTGGGCGATAGGAAGCCAGTGAAGGGCTTGACACAGGGGAGAGGCTGGGGAATAGCGGGGGGACAGGTGGATTAGTCGGGCAGCAGAGTGTAGGATGGATTGGAGTGGTGCCAGAGTGCTAGAGGGGAGTCCAGAGAGTAGGAGGTTGCAGTAGTCGAGGCGGGAGATGATAAGGGCATGCACTAGCGTTTTTGCAGTGTTGCGGTCAAGGAAAGCACGGATCCGGGAAATATTTTTGAGTTTGAGACGACAGGAGGAGGCAAGGGCTTGGATATGTGGCTTGAAAGAGAGGGCAGAGTCGAGGATCACCCCGAGGCACCGGGCGTGTGGGACTGGGGATAGTGAGCAGCCATTGACATTGATGGATAGGTCTGGTGGAGGGGTAGAGTGAGATGGGGGAAAGATGATGAATTCTGTTTTGTCCATGTTCAGTTGTAGAAAGCGAGCAGAAAAGAAGGCTGAAATGGCAGACAGACAGTGCGGGATTTTGGTAAGCAAGGAGGAGAGGTCAGGTCCGGAGAGGTAGATCTGCGTGTCATCAGCGTAGAGATGGTACTGCATACCGTGGGATTCTATGAGCTGTCCCAGGCCGAAAGTGTAGATGGAGAAGAGTAGGGGTCCTAGAACAGAGCCTTGAGGAACACCGACTGATAAGGGGCGAAGTGAGGAGGTGGTGTGGGGGAGGGAGACACTGAATGTTCTTTCTGTCAGATATGACGAAATCCAGGAAAGGGCCAAGTCTGTGATGCCAAGGGATGAGAGGATTTGTAGCAAAAGGGAGTGATCTACAGTGTCAAAGGCAGAAGACAAGTCCAGGAGAAGGAGGACAGAGTAGTGTCGCTTGCTCCTGGCAGTTAGTAGGTCATTGGTGACTTTAGTTAGGGCAGTTTCAGTTGAGTGATGGGAACGGAAGCCTGATTGTAAATATTAAAAATTATCTCTGAAATTGCAGTTTTCACATTGCCCATTAGGCCTAATTTTAACCTCATACTGCCTATTTTGTACAGATCAGTTTGCATCAGTCTCATTATCGCCACAGACATGATTACAATGACAGATAAACCTATGTGTACAATGCATAAAACGGATTACCCAGCATTCATTCAATAAGTGATATCACATATATGCAGTAGATAACACAGGATCCACCATTCACAATAGGTGATGTCACAGCTCACCTCCTCCTCCTGTACAGTGACTGATAACACCTCTATATACAGTAGATAACACAGGATCCACCATTCACAATAGGTGATGTCACAGCTCACCTCCTCCTCCTGTACAATGACTGATATCACCTCTATATACAGTAGATAACACAGGATCCACCATTCACAATAGGTGATGTCACAGCTCACCTCCTCCTCCTCCTGTACAATGACTGATATCACCTCTATATACAGTAGATAACACAGGATCCACCATTCACAATAGGTGATGTAACAGCTCACCTCCTCCTCCTCCTGCACAATGTCTGGTAACACCTCTATATACAGTAGATAACACAGGATCCACCATTCACAATAGGTGATGTCACAGCTCACCTGCTCCTCCTGTACAATGACTGATAACACCTCTATATACAGTAGATAACACAGGATCCACCATTCACAATAGGTGATATCACAGCTCACCTCCTCCTTCTCCTGTACAATGACTGATAACACCTCTATATACAGTAGATAACACAGGATCCACCATTCACAATAGGTGATATCACAGCTCACCTCCTCCTCCTCCTGTACAATGACTGATAACACCTTTATATACAGTAGATAACACAGGATCCACCATTCACAATAGGTGATGTCACAGCTCACCTCCTCCTGTACAATGACTGATAACACCTCTTTATACAGTAGATAACACAGGATCCACCATTCACAATAGGTAATGTCACAGCTCACCTCCTCCTGTACAATGACTGATAACACCTCTATATACAGTAGATAACACAGGGTCCACCATTCACAATAGGTGATGTCACAGCTCCCCTCCTCCTCCTGTACAATGACTGATAACACCTCTATATACAGTAGATAACACAGGATCCACCATTCACAATAGGTGATGTCCCAGCTCACCTCCGCCTCCTGTACAATGACAGATAACACCTCTATATACAGTAGATAACACAAGATCCACCATACACAATAGGTGATGTCACAGCTCCCCTCCTCCTCCTGTACAATGACTGATAACACCTCTATATACAGTAGATAACACAGGATCCACCATTCACAATAGGTGATGTCACAGCTGACCTCCTCCTCCTGTACAATGACTGATAACACCTCTATATACAGTAGATAACACAAGATCCACCATACACAATAGGTGATGTCACAGCTCACCTCCTCCTCCTGTACAATGACTGATAACACCTCTATATACAGTAGATAACACAGGATCCACCATTCACAATAGGTAATGTCACAGCTCACCTCCTCCTGTACAATGACTGATAACACCTCTATATACAGTAGATAACACAGGATCCACCATTCACAATAGGTGATGTCACAGCTCACCTCCTCCGCCTCCTGTACAATGTCTGGTAACACCTCTATATACAGTACATGACACAGGGTCCACCATTCACTATAGGTGATGTCACAGCTCACCTCCTCCTCCTGTACAATGACTGATAACACCTCTATATACAGTAAATAACACAGGATCCACCATTCACAATAGATGTCACAGCTCACCTCCTCCTCCTGTACAATGTCTGATAACACCTCTATATACAGTAGATAACACAGGATCCACCATTCACAATAGGTGATGTAACAGCTCACCTCCTCCTCCTCCTGCACAATGTCTGGTAACACCTCTATATACAGTAGATAACACAGGATCCACCATTCACAATAGGTGATGTCACAGCTCACCTCCTTCACAATTAACTTTTTTTAATCAGACCATGCTCATTACATCGATTAACGATCTTAGTTATAATAGAAAGCATGACTCTAGAATTAAGCCTGATGATCAGTTTGAAAATTGTAAGATTTCAGAATGACTAAACAGAATGATTTAAAAAAAAAAAACAAAACAGAAAATTCTTTGGCACCTGTGGTAAATCACCGGACACTGGTGGATTGAGCTTGTGGCTGACTGGCTTGGGTCAAGTAGTGATCCAGTCCCCACCTCTAGTGCAATGTTTTATTTTAATTTACTTTTGCTTTTTTCACAGTGGCTCCTAACAAAACTGGCCTGAGAATGGATCCATAGGCACAATGATGAGAATATGGGAAGAAGCTTCATCTAATCCTTCAATCACCGCGCTCAATAGAGTCCGACTTAGGCGTAGAAGTTGATTATTTTTTTTGTGTAAACTGAATGTCCTGTGATAACTTGGGTGGAAAGATTAGGGTAGTTTTCTTGACTAGAATATGTTTTACATAATAACTCAAAAACAACTAAAACTATGCGGAGAAAAGTTTTTAGTGTGGCCAAGGCAGATTTCCTTTTTGGTCGTCCCTCTTGTGCCAAGAGGAACGTGTTCTGCCAATAATCCTTAAAGAGGACTATTACCAGGTGAAAAGTGGTCAGTTTTTGCCCTTATTTTGTTCCTGCTGCTCCCGTAAGTTAGTGCTTTGTTTTTTTTAATAAAATCCACTTTACGGCTCCAGAGATAAAAATCCTTTTTACTTCATAGTAATTTTTTATTATCTGTAGCAAGGGGTGTGGCTCACCGGATCCTCAGGGGTGTGGCTCACCGGATCCTCAGGGGTGTGTCTTTAGGCTACTCTGCATTGTTTCCCTGTAAGCCACGCCCTATTGTTAAAAACTGTAAAAATTTACACTAACTGAAAAGGCCCATATCTCTGTTACCATTTGTCGGATAATAAAAAACTGGAAAACTAATGGAACAGCAGGACTAAGTGTAAAAAGCTGGACATTTGGAACAACTGAATATGTAATCTAGCATACTTATTTCTTTACATCATTCATTTCTGACTGTATATTTTCTGCTGTTATAAAAATGTTTTCCATAGTGCTGGGAAATTGTAAATTATTGTCAAACAACTAATAAAAGTTTTGTGAAACTGAAGTCGTCTAAATATATACAACCTCTGGCAAAAATGATGGAATCACCGGCCTTGGAGGATGCTCATTCAGTTGTTTAATTTTGTAGAAGCAGATCACAGACATGGCACAAAACTGCAGTCATTTCAGATGGCAACTTTCTGGCTTTAAGAAATAATAAAAGAAATCAAGAGCAAAAAATGTGGTAGTCAGTAATGGTTACTTTTTTAGAACAAGCAGAGGGGAAAAATTATGGAATCACTCAATTCTGAGGGAAAAAATTATGGAATCATGAAAAACAAACGGACAAAAAAAAAAAAAAACCTCCAACACATCACTAGTATTTTGTTGCACCACCTCTGGCTTTTCTTACAGCTTGCAGTCTCTGAGGCCTGGACTTAATGACTGTCACACAGGACTCTTCATCAATCCGGCTCCAACTTTCTCTGATTGCCGTTACCAGATCAGCTTTGCAGGTTGGATTCTTGTCATCGACCATTTTCTTCAACTTCCACCAAAGATTTTCAGTTGGATAGAGATCCGGACTATTTACTGGCCATGACATTGACCTTATGTGTCTTTTTTTCTTTTTCGCACAGTTTTTGCTCTATGGCAGGATGCATTATCATCTTGAAAAATGATTTCATCATCCACAAACATCCTTTCAATTGATGGGATAAGAAAAGTGTCCAAAATATGAACATAAACTTGTGCATTTATTGAAGATGTAATGACAGCCATCTCCCCAGTGTCTTTACCTGACAAGCAGCCCCATATCATCAATGACTGTGAAATTTGCATGTTCTCTTCAGGCAGTCATCTTTATAAATCTCATTGGAACGGCACCAAACAAAAGTTCCAGCATCATCACCTTGCCCAATGCAGATTCGCGATTCATCACTGAATATGACTTTCATCCAGTCATCCACAGTCCACGATTGCTGTTCCTTAGCCCATTGTAACCTTGTTTTTTTCTGTTTAGGTGTTAATGATGGTTTTCGTTTAGCTTTTCTGTATGTAAATCTCATTTCCTTTAGGCGGTTTCTTACAGTTCGGTCACAGACGTTGACTTCAGTTTCCACCCATTCGCTCCTCATTTGTTTTGTTGGGCATTTCCTGTTTTGGAGACATATTGCTTTAAGTTTCAGGTCTTGACGCTTTGATGTCTTCCTTGGTCTACCAGTATGTTTGCCTTTAACAACCATCCCATGTTGTTTGTATTTGGTCCAGATTTTAGACACAGCTGACTGTAAACAACCAACATCTTTTGCAACATTGCGTGATGATTTACCCTCTGTTAAGAGTTTGATAATCCTCTCCTTTGCTTCAATTGACATCTCTAGTGTTGGAGCCATGATTCATGTCCGTCCACTTGGTGCAACAGCTCTCCAAGGTGTGATCACTCCTTTTTAGATGCAGACTAACGAGCAGATCTAATTTGATGCAGGTGTTCGTTTTGGGAATTTAAATTTACAGGGTGATTCCATAATTTTTTTCCCACATAATTGAGCGAGCCCATAATTTTTTCCCTCTGCTTGTTCTAAAAAAGTAACCATTACTGACTACCACATTTTTTGTTCTTGATTTTTTTCAGTGTTTATTAAAGCCAGAAAGTAGTCATTTGAAATGACATTAGTTTTGTGCCATGTCTGTGATCTTCTTTTTTTTCTACAAAATTAAACAACTGAATGAACATCCTCCAAGGTCGGTGATTCCATAATGTTTGCGAGGGGTTGTAGAATGAGCGCATTTCTAGTTTGACATCGTTAATTAGTTTTTCTGTTTTTCAAAGATACATCCAAACTTGTCATCCATTCCTAATATTCTCTGTTATTCTCTGTGGATATCATTTTCTAAAGTTTTTCAGATTGTGTTGTGTGGACAATAATTTGGACATTGAGGTAGACTTCATCCCTAATGTTGCTTAACGCCTAGACATCTTGGACAGAGCTTCATTTGTCAGAGCTGCTTTGGTTTAGCGGAAAGCTTGGAGCACTACTGTACCTTTCGGCAAACATCCAATTTTATTTAAAAAATAAAAAATGGAAATATATCTATACTGACAATATTTTGATCAAATAAGCATAAAAACCATCCCGCTGCAATGAGGTTTATCCAATCAAGATGGTCCCAGCTTTAGTATTTCACCTCTCCATGTGCCAGATGCACTTCATTAAAAAAAGAAACACCGGAGTTGTGCTTTAATTCTATAATTTTACTATTCACCATATCTGTCAGTCAAGGAGTAGAGCCCACCCTGCTTGAAACCAGGAAGTAAGGAAGCTGCACTGGTCTTCGCTGTTCAAGAGACAACTTGAATTAACCCTTTAAATAAAGATAGTATTTACGATCAATTTGCTATGTTGTATCACCGGACAGCTTTTCATACACATTTCAATCATCAAGGTATCTGAGTACCTTACCATTTCTTAGTCTAAACAGCTCGATAGTCAGGGACACAATCAGCTAGTGCCCTTAAGGAACGTATATCAGCTCCTTCATTGTTAAAGGGGTTTTCTACAGTACACAGCAGGGGCACATTTATAAGATTATCTCAGCACAGGAACATTTTTTTTAAACATATCCACTTGTGGAACTTATTATTCAAAGACATAGGGTGAAAATAAGTGACAAATAATCAGCTGGTTGAACTGATGGCCTATAAAAAGGTGTCTCATTGTCATGGTGTCACACAAGAAACATCTCCCGATGGGTAACACCAGAGAGCTGTCTCAATACCTTCACAACCTTATTGTTGCAAAACCTACTGATGGCATTGGTTCCAGAAGAATTTCTAAAGTACTGAAGGTACCAGGTGCGGATTATAAGAGGGTCAGTAGCCCAGGGCCCAGTGGGGGAATATGCTGGACATACTGGGGCAGATTGCTAGACACACTGGGGGCAATGCTGGACACACTGGGGCAATATGCTGGACATACTGGGGCAGATTGCTGGACACACTGGGGGTAATATGCTGGACACACTGGGGCAGATTGCTGGACACACTGGGGGCAGGACTGGAGGCATGGGCAGAATGTAGACATGGGGCATGAGTGGAGACACGGGGCAGAATGAAAGTTATGGGGTAGGATTAGATCATGGGGCAGGATGGATACAATGGAGACAGATGGGGCAGGATGGGGAGATCATATGGGGTAGAATGGATACTCATGAGGGCAGGATGCGAGAACATATGGCTGGAGCCAGGAATGAGATAAATGGGGCCAGGGTGGGGAAT